>NW_024427689.1:20000-35000 GCF_017562075.2 Anopheles merus | reverse complement strand
GACGATTTAGTGCCGGTCAGGATAGCCGTGCACCAAAATTGTGTACCGATCAGGGAAAGTACAACACGGAGGGCGCAGCCCGAGCGTACGCGTTCATGGATGTCCATGTTGGTACAAGTTGCCGGTCAGGATAGCCGTGCACCAAAATTGTGTACCGATCAGGGAAAGTACAACACGGAGGGCGCAGCCCGAGCGTACGCGTTCATGGATGTCCATGTTGGTACAAGTTGCCGGTCAGGATAGCCGTGCACCAAAATTGTGTACCGATCAGGGAAAGTACAACACGGAGGGCGCAGCCCGAGCGTACGCGTTCATGGATGTCCATGTTGGTACAAGTTGCCGGTCAGGATAGCCGTGCACCAAAATTGTGTACCGATCAGGGAAAGTACAACACGGAGGGCGCAGCCCGAGCGTACGCGTTCATGGATGTCCATGTTGGTACAAGTTGCCGGTCAGGATAGCCGTGCACCAAAATTGTGTACCGATCAGGGAAAGTACAACACGGAGGGCGCAGCCCGAGCGTACGCGTTCATGGATGTCCATGTTGGTACAAGTTGCCGGTCAGGATAGCCGTGCACCAAAATTGTGTACCGATCAGGGAAAGTACACTACGTTCCTATGACTTGGGTGAAAAGTGTTGATAAAGTGCCGGATAGGATAGACGGTGGCTTATCGTACACATCACAAACAAAAACCCCTTAGTGAGCAGTAGCAAGTGTCGATGGAACAAAGCGAAGGCAATACAAACTGATCAAGTACAATAAAGAACGCTACGTACTAGGACTTCTGTCCAAGAATGGTGTCCGCGACGGGAGGGCAATGGTCGAGCAAGCAGGTTTCCCTAGTAAACCTTGTATGGTAAACATACCCAAGCGTGTCCGTATGCACGCAACGATAGTCACGAACGGGCACATACCTAGGGAAAGTACTCTACGTACTAGGACTTCTGTCCAAGAATGGTGTCCGCGACGGGAGGGCAATGGTCGAGCAAGCAGGTTTCCCTAGTAAACCTTGTATGGTAAACATACCCAAGCGTGTCCGTATGCACGCAACGATAGTCACGAACGGGCACATACCTAGGGAAAGTACTCTACGTACTAGGACTTCTGTCCAAGAATGGTGTCCGCGACGGGAGGGCAATGGTCGAGCAAGCAGGTTTCCCTAGTAAACCTTGTATGGTAAACATACCCAAGCGTGTCCGTATGCACGCAACGATAGTCACGAACGGGCACATACCTAGGGAAAGTACTCTACGTACTAGGACTTCTGTCCAAGAATGGTGTCCGCGACGGGAGGGCAATGGTCGAGCAAGCAGGTTTCCCTAGTAAACCTTGTATGGTAAACATACCCAAGCGTGTCCGTATGCACGCAACGATAGTCACGAACGGGCACATACCTAGGGAAAGTACTCTACGTACTAGGACTTCTGTCCAAGAATGGTGTCCGCGACGGGAGGGCAATGGTCGAGCAAGCAGGTTTCCCTAGTAAACCTTGTATGGTAAACATACCCAAGCGTGTCCGTATGCACGCAACGATAGTCACGAACGGGCACATACCTAGGGAAAGTACTCTACGTACTAGGACTTCTGTCCAAGAATGGTGTCCGCGACGGGAGGGCAATGGTCGAGCAAGCAGGTTTCCCTAGTAAACCTTGTATGGTAAACATACCCAAGCGTGTCCGTATGCACGCAACGATAGTCACGAACGGGCACATACCTAGGGAAAGTACTCTACGTACTAGGACTTCTGTCCAAGAATGGTGTCCGCGACGGGAGGGCAATGGTCGAGCAAGCAGGTTTCCCTAGTAAACCTTGTATGGTAAACATACCCAAGCGTGTCCGTATGCACGCAACGATAGTCACGAACGGGCACATACCTAGGGAAAGTACTCTACGTACTAGGACTTCTGTCCAAGAATGGTGTCCGCGACGGGAGGGCAATGGTCGAGCAAGCAGGTTTCCCTAGTAAACCTTGTATGGTAAACATACCCAAGCGTGTCCGTATGCACGCAACGATAGTCACGAACGGGCACATACCTAGGGAAAGTACTCTACGTACTAGGACTTCTGTCCAAGAATGGTGTCCGCGACGGGAGGGCAATGGTCGAGCAAGCAGGTTTCCCTAGTAAACCTTGTATGGTAAACATACCCAAGCGTGTCCGTATGCACGCAACGATAGTCACGAACGGGCACATACCTAGGGAAAGTACTCTACGTACTAGGACTTCTGTCCAAGAATGGTGTCCGCGACGGGAGGGCAATGGTCGAGCAAGCAGGTTTCCCTAGTAAACCTTGTATGGTAAACATACCCAAGCGTGTCCGTATGCACGCAACGATAGTCACGAACGGGCACATACCTAGGGAAAGTACTCTACGTACTAGGACTTCTGTCCAAGAATGGTGTCCGCGACGGGAGGGCAATGGTCGAGCAAGCAGGTTTCCCTAGTAAACCTTGTATGGTAAACATACCCAAGCGTGTCCGTATGCACGCAACGATAGTCACGAACGGGCACATACCTAGGGAAAGTACTCTACGTACTAGGACTTCTGTCCAAGAATGGTGTCCGCGACGGGAGGGCAATGGTCGAGCAAGCAGGTTTCCCTAGTAAACCTTGTATGGTAAACATACCCAAGCGTGTCCGTATGCACGCAACGATAGTCACGAACGGGCACATACCTAGGGAAAGTACTCTACGTACTAGGACTTCTGTCCAAGAATGGTGTCCGCGACGGGAGGGCAATGGTCGAGCAAGCAGGTTTCCCTAGTAAACCTTGTATGGTAAACATACCCAAGCGTGTCCGTATGCACGCAACGATAGTCACGAACGGGCACATACCTAGGGAAAGTACTCTACGTACTAGGACTTCTGTCCAAGAATGGTGTCCGCGACGGGAGGGCAATGGTCGAGCAAGCAGGTTTCCCTAGTAAACCTTGTATGGTAAACATACCCAAGCGTGTCCGTATGCACGCAACGATAGTCACGAACGGGCACATACCTAGGGAAAGTACTCTACGTACTAGGACTTCTGTCCAAGAATGGTGTCCGCGACGGTCGGGGAAGCAGGTTACTTATCATGGCAAACAAGTTAAATAGCTACCTTAAGAGAACGAAAGTTACTGTGGATGGAACAAAACGTGTGCCTAGAATTCCTTCCTGGTTTCCCTAGTAAACCTTGTATGGTAAACATACCCAAGCGTGTCCGTATGCACGCAACGATAGTCACGAACGGGCACATACCTAGGGAAAGTACTCTACGTACTAGGACTTCTGTCCAAGAATGGTGTCCGCGACGGGAGGGCAATGGTCGAGCAAGCAGGTTTCCCTAGTAAACCTTGTATGGTAAACATACCCAAGCGTGTCCGTATGCACGCAACGATAGTCACGAACGGGCACATACCTAGGGAAAGTACTCTACGTACTAGGACTTCTGTCCAAGAATGGTGTCCGCGACGGGAGGGCAATGGTCGAGCAAGCAGGTTTCCCTAGTAAACCTTGTATGGTAAACATACCCAAGCGTGTCCGTATGCACGCAACGATAGTCACGAACGGGCACATACCTAGGGAAAGTACTCTACGTACTAGGACTTCTGTCCAAGAATGGTGTCCGCGACGGGAGGGCAATGGTCGAGCAAGCAGGTTTCCCTAGTAAACCTTGTATGGTAAACATACCCAAGCGTGTCCGTATGCACGCAACGATAGTCACGAACGGGCACATACCTAGGGAAAGTACTCTACGTACTAGGACTTCTGTCCAAGAATGGTGTCCGCGACGGGAGGGCAATGGTCGAGCAAGCAGGTTTCCCTAGTAAACCTTGTATGGTAAACATACCCAAGCGTGTCCGTATGCACGCAACGATAGTCACGAACGGGCACATACCTAGGGAAAGTACTCTACGTACTAGGACTTCTGTCCAAGAATGGTGTCCGCGACGGGAGGGCAATGGTCGAGCAAGCAGGTTTCCCTAGTAAACCTTGTATGGTAAACATACCCAAGCGTGTCCGTATGCACGCAACGATAGTCACGAACGGGCACATACCTAGGGAAAGTACTCTACGTACTAGGACTTCTGTCCAAGAATGGTGTCCGCGACGGGAGGGCAATGGTCGAGCAAGCAGGTTTCCCTAGTAAACCTTGTATGGTAAACATACCCAAGCGTGTCCGTATGCACGCAACGATAGTCACGAACGGGCACATACCTAGGGAAAGTACTCTACGTACTAGGACTTCTGTCCAAGAATGGTGTCCGCGACGGTCGGGGAAGCAGGTTACTTATCATGGCAAACAAGTTAAATAGCTACCTTAAGAGAACGAAAGTTACTGTGGATGGAACAAAACGTGTGCCTAGAATTCCTTCCTGGTTTCCCTAGTAAACCTTGTATGGTAAACATACCCAAGCGTGTCCGTATGCACGCAACGATAGTCACGAACGGGCACATACCTAGGGAAAGTACTCTACGTACTAGGACTTCTGTCCAAGAATGGTGTCCGCGACGGGAGGGCAATGGTCGAGCAAGCAGGTTTCCCTAGTAAACCTTGTATGGTAAACATACCCAAGCGTGTCCGTATGCACGCAACGATAGTCACGAACGGGCACATACCTAGGGAAAGTACTCTACGTACTAGGACTTCTGTCCAAGAATGGTGTCCGCGACGGGAGGGCAATGGTCGAGCAAGCAGGTTTCCCTAGTAAACCTTGTATGGTAAACATACCCAAGCGTGTCCGTATGCACGCAACGATAGTCACGAACGGGCACATACCTAGGGAAAGTACTCTACGTACTAGGACTTCTGTCCAAGAATGGTGTCCGCGACGGGAGGGCAATGGTCGAGCAAGCAGGTTTCCCTAGTAAACCTTGTATGGTAAACATACCCAAGCGTGTCCGTATGCACGCAACGATAGTCACGAACGGGCACATACCTAGGGAAAGTACTCTACGTACTAGGACTTCTGTCCAAGAATGGTGTCCGCGACGGGAGGGCAATGGTCGAGCAAGCAGGTTTCCCTAGTAAACCTTGTATGGTAAACATACCCAAGCGTGTCCGTATGCACGCAACGATAGTCACGAACGGGCACATACCTAGGGAAAGTACTCTACGTACTAGGACTTCTGTCCAAGAATGGTGTCCGCGACGGTCGGGGAAGCAGGTTACTTATCATGGCAAACAAGTTAAATAGCTACCTTAAGAGAACGAAAGTTACTGTGGATGGAACAAAACGTGTGCCTAGAATTCCTTCCTGGTTTCCCTAGTAAACCTTGTATGGTAAACATACCCAAGCGTGTCCGTATGCACGCAACGATAGTCACGAACGGGCACATACCTAGGGAAAGTACTCTACGTACTAGGACTTCTGTCCAAGAATGGTGTCCGCGACGGTCGGGGAATTGTGTGTTTGACTCAATTACCAAATCCTAGGAACATACATGTAGTGTATACAAACATTAACATTAACGCGTACGTTTGGGCTGCGCACTCCAAATGGTACACAAATAAGGGTGATTTTATGATCAGACGGACAAAAACAAAGGTGGAGAAGACAGTTTTCGGCACGATGTGCACAGAGCTCATTTCGTCGTCCCGGGCGAATGGAAAAACACAAAAATCGCGAGTATCTTTCTAGGTTTCTGTCTATAAAAGGGCAGGCCAAAAGGTGACCGGTTGAGATAAGCATTTTAAGCATACAAGCACTTTATTGCAACTTTTGACACAAAAACTAGGTACGTACATGTAGATTGTACCAACATGGACATCCATGAACGCGTACGCTCGGGCTGCGCCCTCCGTGTTGTACTTTCCCTGATCGGTACACAATTTTGGTGCACGGCTATCCTGACCGGCAACTTGTACCAACATGGACATCCATGAACGCGTACGTAGTGTACTTTCCCTGATCGGTACACAATTTTGGTGCATGTGTACCAACATGGACATCCATGAACGCGTACGCTCGGGCTGCGCCCTCCGTGTTGTACTTTCCCTGATCGGTACACAATTTTGGTGCACGGCTATCCTGACCGGCAACTTGTACCAACATGGACATCCATGAACGCGTACGTAGTGTACTTTCCCTGATCGGTACACAATTTTGGTGCATGTGTACCAACATGGACATCCATGAACGCGTACGCTCGGGCTGCGCCCTCCGTGTTGTACTTTCCCTGATCGGTACACAATTTTGGTGCACGGCTATCCTGACCGGCAACTTGTACCAACATGGACATCCATGAACGCGTACGTAGTGTACTTTCCCTGATCGGTACACAATTTTGGTGCATGTGTACCAACATGGACATCCATGAACGCGTACGCTCGGGCTGCGCCCTCCGTGTTGTACTTTCCCTGATCGGTACACAATTTTGGTGCACGGCTATCCTGACCGGCAACTTGTACCAACATGGACATCCATGAACGCGTACGTAGTGTACTTTCCCTGATCGGTACACAATTTTGGTGCATGTGTACCAACATGGACATCCATGAACGCGTACGCTCGGGCTGCGCCCTCCGTGTTGTACTTTCCCTGATCGGTACACAATTTTGGTGCACGGCTATCCTGACCGGCAACTTGTACCAACATGGACATCCATGAACGCGTACGTAGTGTACTTTCCCTGATCGGTACACAATTTTGGTGCATGTGTACCAACATGGACATCCATGAACGCGTACGCTCGGGCTGCGCCCTCCGTGTTGTACTTTCCCTGATCGGTACACAATTTTGGTGCACGGCTATCCTGACCGGCAACTTGTACCAACATGGACATCCATGAACGCGTACGTAGTGTACTTTCCCTGATCGGTACACAATTTTGGTGCATGTGTACCAACATGGACATCCATGAACGCGTACGCTCGGGCTGCGCCCTCCGTGTTGTACTTTCCCTGATCGGTACACAATTTTGGTGCACGGCTATCCTGACCGGCAACTTGTACCAACATGGACATCCATGAACGCGTACGTAGTGTACTTTCCCTGATCGGTACACAATTTTGGTGCATGTGTACCAACATGGACATCCATGAACGCGTACGCTCGGGCTGCGCCCTCCGTGTTGTACTTTCCCTGATCGGTACACAATTTTGGTGCACGGCTATCCTGACCGGCAACTTGTACCAACATGGACATCCATGAACGCGTACGTAGTGTACTTTCCCTGATCGGTACACAATTTTGGTGCATGTGTACCAACATGGACATCCATGAACGCGTACGCTCGGGCTGCGCCCTCCGTGTTGTACTTTCCCTGATCGGTACACAATTTTGGTGCACGGCTATCCTGACCGGCAACTTGTACCAACATGGACATCCATGAACGCGTACGTAGTGTACTTTCCCTGATCGGTACACAATTTTGGTGCATGTGTACCAACATGGACATCCATGAACGCGTACGCTCGGGCTGCGCCCTCCGTGTTGTACTTTCCCTGATCGGTACACAATTTTGGTGCACGGCTATCCTGACCGGCAACTTGTACCAACATGGACATCCATGAACGCGTACGTAGTGTACTTTCCCTGATCGGTACACAATTTTGGTGCATGTGTACCAACATGGACATCCATGAACGCGTACGCTCGGGCTGCGCCCTCCGTGTTGTACTTTCCCTGATCGGTACACAATTTTGGTGCACGGCTATCCTGACCGGCAACTTGTACCAACATGGACATCCATGAACGCGTACGTAGTGTACTTTCCCTGATCGGTACACAATTTTGGAGCACGGCTTAGGAAATGTGCTTAAAATGTTATCAATCAATCCATTTAATCTTGTTATAGTCGATACTTACCGTGCCGACCAAGTAGGACACGATACAAGGCAATGTTGTTTGAGAAATAATATGTCCGCCATACATTTCAGTACAAAATTGCTCGGTCAGACCTACGGCGGGCCATAACTCGAATACTAAACGTCGCAGACATGGGTCGTAGAACAATTTTAAGCTCGTCTAATCATTCTCTATCCGATTCTGGATAGTGGTTTTTTGACCACTTTTCATCATTTTGTGACACCCCGAACCTAGGGACAGCTCCCTAGCTTTTTGCAAAAAAGTGCACCGAACGGGCCGGAGAGCTCGAGTAGTCAAAAAAATTTTTTTCGCTAAAAACCCTCAAAACGTGTCAGAAACACACCCTAGATGATGAAAAGTGCAACCAGAAAGTCAACCGACAACATGCCCGGGGGTACCAATTTGCTCTACGCGTCCCTAGGTAGGGTACTTTTTCATACAAACATCAATGTGCACGGTGCACAAAGTGCGCGGAACAAAAATTGCTCGGTCAGACCTACGGCGGGCCATAACTCGAATACTAAACGTCGCAGACATGGGTCGTAGAACAATTTTAAGCTCGTCTAATCATTCTCTATCCGATTCTGGATAGTGGTTTTTTGACCACTTTTCATCATTTTGTGACACCCCGAACCTAGGGACAGCTCCCTAGCTTTTTGCAAAAAAGTGCACCGAACGGGCCGGAGAGCTCGAGTAGTCAAAAAAATTTTTTTCGCTAAAAACCCTCAAAACGTGTCAGAAACACACCCTAGATGATGAAAAGTGCAACCAGAAAGTCAACCGACAACATGCCCGGGGGTACCAATTTGCTCTACGCGTCCCTAGGTAGGGTACTTTTTCATACAAACATCAATGTGCACGGTGCACAAAGTGCGCGGAACAAAAATTGCTCGGTCAGACCTACGGCGGGCCATAACTCGAATACTAAACGTCGCAGACATGGGTCGTAGAACAATTTTAAGCTCGTCTAATCATTCTCTATCCGATTCTGGATAGTGGTTTTTTGACCACTTTTCATCATTTTGTGACACCCCGAACCTAGGGACAGCTCCCTAGCTTTTTGCAAAAAAGTGCACCGAACGGGCCGGAGAGCTCGAGTAGTCAAAAAAATTTTTTTCGCTAAAAACCCTCAAAACGTGTCAGAAACACACCCTAGATGATGAAAAGTGCAACCAGAAAGTCAACCGACAACATGCCCGGGGGTACCAATTTGCTCTACGCGTCCCTAGGTAGGGTACTTTTTCATACAAACATCAATGTGCACGGTGCACAAAGTGCGCGGAACAAACATTGCTCGGTCAGACCTACGGCGGGCCATAACTCGAATACTAAACGTCGCAGACATGGGTCGTAGAACAATTTTAAGCTCGTCTAATCATTCTCTATCCGATTCTGGATAGTGGTTTTTTGACCACTTTTCATCATTTTGTGACACCCCGAACCTAGGGACAGCTCCCTAGCTTTTTGCAAAAAAGTGCACCGAACGGGCCGGAGAGCTCGAGTAGTCAAAAAAATTTTTTTCGCTAAAAACCCTCAAAACGTGTCAGAAACACACCCTAGATGATGAAAAGTGCAACCAGAAAGTCAACCGACAACATGCCCGGGGGTACCAATTTGCTCTACGCGTCCCTAGGTAGGGTACTTTTTCATACAAACATCAATGTGCACGGTGCACAAAGTGCGCGGAACAAAAATTGCTCGGTCAGACCTACGGCGGGCCATAACTCGAATACTAAACGTCGCAGACATGGGTCGTAGAACAATTTTAAGCTCGTCTAATCATTCTCTATCCGATTCTGGATAGTGGTTTTTTGACCACTTTTCATCATTTTGTGACACCCCGAACCTAGGGACAGCTCCCTAGCTTTTTGCAAAAAAGTGCACCGAACGGGCCGGAGAGCTCGAGTAGTCAAAAAAATTTTTTTCGCTAAAAACCCTCAAAACGTGTCAGAAACACACCCTAGATGATGAAAAGTGCAACCAGAAAGTCAACCGACAACATGCCCGGGGGTACCAATTTGCTCTACGCGTCCCTAGGTAGGGTACTTTTTCATACAAACATCAATGTGCACGGTGCACAAAGTGCGCGGAACAAAAATTGCTCGGTCAGACCTACGGCGGGCCATAACTCGAATACTAAACGTCGCAGACATGGGTCGTAGAACAATTTTAAGCTCGTCTAATCATTCTCTATCCGATTCTGGATAGTGGTTTTTTGACCACTTTTCATCATTTTGTGACACCCCGAACCTAGGGACAGCTCCCTAGCTTTTTGCAAAAAAGTGCACCGAACGGGCCGGAGAGCTCGAGTAGTCAAAAAAATTTTTTTCGCTAAAAACCCTCAAAACGTGTCAGAAACACACCCTAGATGATGAAAAGTGCAACCAGAAAGTCAACCGACAACATGCCCGGGGGTACCAATTTGCTCTACGCGTCCCTAGGTAGGGTACTTTTTCATACAAACATCAATGTGCACGGTGCACAAAGTGCGCGGAACAAAAATTGCTCGGTCAGACCTACGGCGGGCCATAACTCGAATACTAAACGTCGCAGACATGGGTCGTAGAACAATTTTAAGCTCGTCTAATCATTCTCTATCCGATTCTGGATAGTGGTTTTTTGACCACTTTTCATCATTTTGTGACACCCCGAACCTAGGGACAGCTCCCTAGCTTTTTGCAAAAAAGTGCACCGAACGGGCCGGAGAGCTCGAGTAGTCAAAAAAATTTTTTTCGCTAAAAACCCTCAAAACGTGTCAGAAACACACCCTAGATGATGAAAAGTGCAACCAGAAAGTCAACCGACAACATGCCCGGGGGTACCAATTTGCTCTACGCGTCCCTAGGTAGGGTACTTTTTCATACAAACATCAATGTGCACGGTGCACAAAGTGCGCGGAACAAAAATTGCTCGGTCAGACCTACGGCGGGCCATAACTCGAATACTAAACGTCGCAGACATGGGTCGTAGAACAATTTTAAGCTCGTCTAATCATTCTCTATCCGATTCTGGATAGTGGTTTTTTGACCACTTTTCATCATTTTGTGACACCCCGAACCTAGGGACAGCTCCCTAGCTTTTTGCAAAAAAGTGCACCGAACGGGCCGGAGAGCTCGAGTAGTCAAAAAAATTTTTTTCGCTAAAAACCCTCAAAACGTGTCAGAAACACACCCTAGATGATGAAAAGTGCAACCAGAAAGTCAACCGACAACATGCCCGGGGGTACCAATTTGCTCTACGCGTCCCTAGGTAGGGTACTTTTTCATACAAACATCAATGTGCACGGTGCACAAAGTGCGCGGAACAAAAATTGCTCGGTCAGACCTACGGCGGGCCATAACTCGAATACTAAACGTCGCAGACATGGGTCGTAGAACAATTTTAAGCTCGTCTAATCATTCTCTATCCGATTCTGGATAGTGGTTTTTTGACCACTTTTCATCATTTTGTGACACCCCGAACCTAGGGACAGCTCCCTAGCTTTTTGCAAAAAAGTGCACCGAACGGGCCGGAGAGCTCGAGTAGTCAAAAAAATTTTTTTCGCTAAAAACCCTCAAAACGTGTCAGAAACACACCCTAGATGATGAAAAGTGCAACCAGAAAGTCAACCGACAACATGCCCGGGGGTACCAATTTGCTCTACGCGTCCCTAGGTAGGGTACTTTTTCATACAAACATCAATGTGCACGGTGCACAAAGTGCGCGGAACAAAAATTGCTCGGTCAGACCTACGGCGGGCCATAACTCGAATACTAGACGTCGCAGACATGGGTCGTAGAACAATTTTAAGCTCGTCTAATCATTCTCTATCCGATTCTGGATAGTGGTTTTTTGACCACTTTTCATCATTTTGTGACACCCCGAACCTAGGGACAGCTCCCTAGCTTTTTGCAAAAAAGTGCACCGAACGGGCCGGAGAGCTCGAGTAGTCAAAAAAATTTTTTTCGCTAAAAACCCTCAAAACGTGTCAGAAACACACCCTAGATGATGAAAAGTGCAACCAGAAAGTCAACCGACAACATGCCCGGGGGTACCAATTTGCTCTACGCGTCCCTAGGTAGGGTACTTTTTCATACAAACATCAATGTGCACGGTGCACAAAGTGCGCGGAACAAAAATTGCTCGGTCAGACCTACGGCGGGCCATAACTCGAATACTAAACGTCGCAGACATGGGTCGTAGAACAATTTTAAGCTCGTCTAATCATTCTCTATCCGATTCTGGATAGTGGTTTTTTGACCACTTTTCATCATTTTGTGACACCCCGAACCTAGGGACAGCTCCCTAGCTTTTTGCAAAAAAGTGCACCGAACGGGCCGGAGAGCTCGAGTAGTCAAAAAAATTTTTTTCGCTAAAAACCCTCAAAACGTGTCAGAAACACACCCTAGATGATGAAAAGTGCAACCAGAAAGTCAACCGACAACATGCCCGGGGGTACCAATTTGCTCTACGCGTCCCTAGATAGGGTACTTTTTCATACAAACATCAAAGTGCGCTTAGCAAAAGTTCTCCGTCAGACCTACGGCGGGCCATAACTCGAAAACTAAACGTCGCAGACATGGGTCGTAGAACAATTTTAAGTTCGTCTAATGATTCTACATCCGATTCCGGATAGTGGTTTTTTGACCACTTTTCAAAATTTTGTGACACCCCAAACCTAGGGGCAGCTCCCTAGCTTTTGTCAAAAAATGGTCACCGAACGGGCCGGAGAGCTCGAGTAGTCAAAAAATTTTTTTTCGCCAAAATCACTGAAAACGTGTAGAAAACGCATTTTAGATGATGAAAAGTGAAACCAGAACGTCAAACAACAACTTTTTTGGGGGTACCCTTTTTACTCTACGGGCCCCTAGGTAAGGCGCGCCATTAGCGCTTTCCTCTCGAGTTCCCAACTTTTGCCCTCCTGGGAACATGATCATTTGTTCATTGCCTACTATAGGGAGGGTACCTTGCTCCGAGGTCAAAAATGAAAATTTCACCAAATCGTAGTTTTTACCTCTATTTTGTCGTAGGAGCATGGTTTGAGGTGTCGGTGGGTCATTTCGGCCCCCATTTGGGTCATACGTCCCCTCCCCGATTTAGTTCGTCGTATGACCATAGTCCGAACTTATGAAGCAAAAGTGGTGTCTGGTGGTGTCTGCCGATGATCTTAACCTATGAATTCGAGTTGATATGCGTATATTAGAGTAAAATTAGGCCTTGTAGTACACGGCTTATGCCCCGGACTAGGTGTCCCGGGGACAAAATCTCGAAAATTACAGACACCCCAGCATTGCTTAAGGTGGTCAGTAGCAAATATATTTTTGGGTCTTCGGACCCATGAAGAGACAGTAGCTGGCTAGTTTGCTGTACTCTTACGCTGAGAACTGGCAGCGTAGAGGGTCTACGGACCCTGAAAGGACCTACCCAACCTTTCAAAAAGCTCCCTGGAGCGGTACATCACGGGTCTACGGACCCTAAGACTTCGTCGTGATGGTTTCAAGCATAAAAGTCGTAACAGTTTAAGAGGTTTTCGTAAGCGTATATTAAATGCATGCTTGAAACTAAGCCGCGTTGTCTTTAAACACTGCAAGACCAATCGAACTTTTTAGGGAAACTCGAAGGATTCACGCTAAGCTCGATGAGCTATTAAGGGTAGTGGTGCATGGTTTGTCGGCGTTCCTTGGATCTAATCCATTGAACAAATGTGTCTGGGGTCATGGTGCAGGTAAAATAGCGTGATGAAACCGGGTTTCCCTTACCAAATGTGGCATAACTTTCCCTGAGAGCGAAGCTCAGACCCACGTAGGGGAGAGCAAAGTGGAACTTAAATGTTCTATGCAGCAAATGTTCGCCATGCGGATAAACAAGTTGGAATAGCTCAATGTAGTGTAATGCAAACACGAATCGCAATTAACGATAAGGGGACCCAGAAGCAATTCTGCGGAACCCTCGGGGGAGGTGTGAGTTGATATAATTAGAGGTGATAGTCCAAGTTGTTCGAGCTCCGGCTCGGCAGCCGATACGAGGTTCCTGTTGAGCTTGTACATCGCGCAGAGGCGCCGTTCGGTTCTAGCAATGATTCCCGCCACCATGTTTCATGCGTGCAGAGGTCCGTTAGAGCTCGAGCAATGTGTCCCGCCGTGATTACGAAAAAGTTTAACAGTTGACTAAGTTGGGGGTGTGTTCAAGTAATCGCGCAGAGATGCCGATCGGTTTCTAGCAATGTTTCCCGTCACAAGGTGGTATTGGCACCTGTGCAGAGTGACCGTTAGCAATGTCTCCCGTATCACGGTGGTGTTCTACCACTAGTGCAGAGTGACCGCTAGCAATGTCTCCCGTCACAAGGTGGTAGCCCAGTAGTGCAGAGAAGCCGCTAGCAAGTCTCCCGTCACAGAGTAAGCAGGTCCGCGAAGTGCAGAGTAGCCGTTAGCAATGTCTCCCGTATCACGGTGGTATCATTCCACTAGTGCAGAGTGACCGCTAGCAATGCTTCCCGACACACGGCGGTAGCTTACGCAGTGCAGAGAGACTCATGAGCAAAGTCTTCCGACACACGGTGGTAACTCGACGAGGTGCAGAGTAACCGTTAGCAATGTCTCCCGTATCACGGTGGGGTTCTTCCACTAGTGCAGAGTGACCGCTAGCAATGTTTCCCGACACATCGAAGGAGTAGATCCACGAAGTGCAGAAAGATCGCTGAACCAATCAATGCATCCCGTCGTGGAGAGCTTACACGCCCGTAGGACAAAACAGTGGGGTGTATCCAAGTGAAACATTAGTATACATGAGAGTGCAGAGTACCGATTGGACTATAGTGGTCAAAACGCAGCCGGGTAATTCAACTCTGTAGCCGTACAAAGGTATCCGCCTGTTAGAAGGACACCGTACGGTTTACAGTTTTAACAAAAATGCAGCCGCGGTAATTTCAACCCAACCCACTATAGCCATTCAATGTATCCGTCATAATCATGTATACCGATCGGAGTAGCCAAAGACAATGTTCGTCTAGTGTTGTTGGGGTGTATGCGCGCAGAGATGCCGTTCGGTTTAAAGCAATGTTTCCCGTCACGAGGTGGTATTGGCACCTGTGCAGAGTGACCGTTAGCAATGTCTCCCGTATCACGGTGGAGTTCTTCCACTAGTGCAGAGTGACCGCTAGCAATGTCTCCCGTCACAAGGTGGTAGCCCAGCAGTGCAGAGAAGCCGCTGTAGCAAAGTCTCCCGTATCAC
>NW_024427689.1:12500-15000 GCF_017562075.2 Anopheles merus | reverse complement strand
GCGGTAACTTGTACTCGGCACCGACATGGACACTTCCAAACCCAAGGAATGAGTTGTGAGTTTTACTAAGAGCAACAGGTAATTGGCAGCGTTACCTATAAGTCTTGATATGTGCGGGGAGTTCCTTAAGGTTCTTCCTCCCAGAGATCGTCACTATCTGGGACGTACATTAATTTGTACCTACATAGGCACACGCTTTTGTAGAGAGCATATCAAGACGTGAAGTGTTATGTTGGAGGTCGAGTGCGCTGCTTACCAAACTTTGAACGCGGTAACTTGTACTCGGCACCGACATGGACACTTCCAAACCCAAGGAATGAGTTGTGAGTTTTACTAAGAGAAACAGGTAATTGGCAGCGTTACCTATAATTCTTGATATGTGCGGGGAGTTCCTTAAGGTTCTTCCTCCCAGAGATCGTCACTATCTGGGACGTACATTAATTTGTACCTACATAGCCACACGCTTTTGTAGAGAGCATATCAAGACGTGAAGGGTTATGTTGGAGGTTGAGTGCGCTGCTTACCAAACTTTGAACGCGGTAACTTGTACTCGGCACCGACATGGACACTTCCAAACCCAAGGAATGAGTTGTGAGTTTTACTAAGAGAAATAGGTGATTGGCCGTTCTCACCTATAAGTCTTGATATGTGCGGGGAGTTCCTTAAGGTTCTTCCTCCCAGAGATCGTCACTATCTGGGACGTACATTAATTTGTACCTGCATTAGCGCACGCTTTTGTAGAGAGCATATCAAGACGTGAAGGGTTATGTTGGAGGTTGAGTGCGCTGCTTACCAAACTTTGAACGCGGTAACTTGTACTCGGCACCGACATGGACACTTCCAAACCCAAGGAATGAGTTGTGAGTTTTACTAAGAGAAACAGGTAATTGGCAGCGTTACCTATAATTCTTGATATGTGCGGGGAGTTCCTTAAGGTTCTTCCTCCCAGAGATCGTCACTATCTGGGACGTACATTCATTTGTACCTACATAGGCACACGCTTTTGTAGAGAGCATATCAAGACGTGAAGTGTTATGTTGGAGGTCGAGTGCGCTGCTTACCAAACTTTGAACGCGGTAACTTGTACTCGGCACCGACATGGACACTTCCAAACCCAAGGAATGAGTTGTGAGTTTTACTAAGAGAAATAGGTGATTGGCCGTTCTCACCTATAAGTCTTGATGTGTGCGGGAAGTTCCTTAAGGTTCTTCCTCCCAGAGATCGTCACTATCTGGGACGTACATTAATTTGTACCTACATTGGCGCACGCTTTTGTAGAGAGCATATCAAGACGTGAAGGGTTATGTTGGAGGTTGAGTGCGCTGCTTACCAAACTTTGAACGCGGTAACTTGTACTCGGCACCGACATGGACACTTCCAAACCCAAGGAATGAGTTGTGAGTTTTACTAAGAGAAACAGGTAATTGGCAGCGTTACCTATAATTCTTGATATGTGCGGGGAGTTCCTTAAGGTTCTTCCTCCCAGAGATCGTCACTATCTGGGACGTACATTCATTTGTACCTACATAGGCACACGCTTTTGTAGAGAGCATATCAAGACGTGAAGTGTTATGTTGGAGGTCGAGTGCGCTGCTTACCAAACTTTGAACGCGGTAACTTGTACTCGGCACCGACATGGACACTTCCAAACCCAAGGAATGAGTTGTGAGTTTTACTAAGAGAAATAGGTGATTGGCCGTTCTCACCTATAAGTCTTGATGTGTGCGGGAAGTTCCTTAAGGTTCTTCCTCCCAGAGATCGTCACTATCTGGGACGTACATTAATTTGTACCTACATTGGCGCACGCTTTTGTAGAGAGCATATCAAGACGTGAAGGGTTATGTTGGAGGTTGAGTGCGCTGCTTACCAAACTTTGAACGCGGTAACTTGTACTCAGCACCGACATGGACACTTCCAAACCCAAGGAATGAGTTGTGAGTTTTACTAAGAGCAACAGGTAATTGGCAGCGTTACCTATAATTCTTGATATGTGCGGGGAGTTCCTTAAGGTTCTTCCTCCCAGAGATCGTCACTATCTGGGACGTACATTAATTTGTACCTACATAGGCACACGCTTTTGTAGAGAGCATATCAAGACGTGAAGGGTTATGTTGGAGGTTGAGTGCGCTGCTTACCAAACTTTGAACGCGGTAACTTGTACTCGGCACCGACATGGACACTTCCAAACCCAAGGAATGAGTTGTGAGTTTTACTAAGAGAAACAGGTAATTGGCAGCGTTACCTATAATTCTTGATATGTGCGGGGAGTTCCTTAAGGTTCTTCCTCCCAGAGATCGTCACTATCTGGGACGTACATTAATTTGTACCTGCATTAGCGCACGCTTTTGTAGAGAGCATATCAAGACGTGAAGTGTTATGTTGGAGGTCGAGTGCGCTGCTTACCAAACTTTGAACGCGGTAACTTGTACTCGGCACCGACATGGACACTTCCAAACCCAAGGAATGAGTTGTGAGTTTTACTAAGAGAAATAGGTGATTG
>NW_024427689.1:0-5000 GCF_017562075.2 Anopheles merus | reverse complement strand
TTTCAAAACTATTAATTTAAATTAAACTATAAATGGGTCTCAAGCTAGGCGTTGGTCAGTAGCTTTTGGCGCAACATGGAGGAAGTATTCGAGTTCAGATTTCTGGGACTTAGCGTATTTTTCAAAACTATTAATGGAAATTAAACTATAAATGGGTCTCAAGCTAGGCGTTGGTCAGTAGCTTTTGGCGCAACATGGAGGAAGTATTCGAGTTCAGATTTCTGGGACTCAGCGTATTTTTCAAAACTATTAATGGAAATTAAACTATAAATGGGTCACAAGCTAGGCGTTGCTCAGTAGCTTTTGGCGCCACATGGAGGAAGTATTCGAGTTCAGATTTCTGGGACTTAGCGTATTTTTCAATCATATTAAACCGAATCAAACATAAAAATGATGAAACCTACACGACGTTCCTAGGTTATGGACGAAAAGTGACGATTTAGTGCCGGTCAGGATAGCCGTGCACCAAAATTGTGTACCGATCAGGGAAAGTACAACACGGAGGGCGCAGCCCGAGCGTACGCGTTCATGGATGTCCATGTTGGTACAAGTTGCCGGTCAGGATAGCCGTGCACCAAAATTGTGTACCGATCAGGGAAAGTACAACACGGAGGGCGCAGCCCGAGCGTACGCGTTCATGGATGTCCATGTTGGTACAAGTTGCCGGTCAGGATAGCCGTGCACCAAAATTGTGTACCGATCAGGGAAAGTACAACACGGAGGGCGCAGCCCGAGCGTACGCGTTCATGGATGTCCATGTTGGTACAAGTTGCCGGTCAGGATAGCCGTGCACCAAAATTGTGTACCGATCAGGGAAAGTACAACACGGAGGGCGCAGCCCGAGCGTACGCGTTCATGGATGTCCATGTTGGTACAAGTTGCCGGTCAGGATAGCCGTGCACCAAAATTGTGTACCGATCAGGGAAAGTACAACACGGAGGGCGCAGCCCGAGCGTACGCGTTCATGGATGTCCATGTTGGTACAAGTTGCCGGTCAGGATAGCCGTGCACCAAAATTGTGTACCGATCAGGGAAAGTACACTACGTTCCTATGACTTGGGTGAAAAGTGTTGATAAAGTGCCGGATAGGATAGACGGTGGCTTATCGTACACATCACAAACAAAAACCCCTTAGTGAGCAGTAGCAAGTGTCGATGGAACAAAGCGAAGGCAATACAAACTGATCAAGTACAATAAAGAACGCTACGTACTAGGACTTCTGTCCAAGAATGGTGTCCGCGACGGGAGGGCAATGGTCGAGCAAGCAGGTTTCCCTAGTAAACCTTGTATGGTAAACATACCCAAGCGTGTCCGTATGCACGCAACGATAGTCACGAACGGGCACATACCTAGGGAAAGTACTCTACGTACTAGGACTTCTGTCCAAGAATGGTGTCCGCGACGGGAGGGCAATGGTCGAGCAAGCAGGTTTCCCTAGTAAACCTTGTATGGTAAACATACCCAAGCGTGTCCGTATGCACGCAACGATAGTCACGAACGGGCACATACCTAGGGAAAGTACTCTACGTACTAGGACTTCTGTCCAAGAATGGTGTCCGCGACGGGAGGGCAATGGTCGAGCAAGCAGGTTTCCCTAGTAAACCTTGTATGGTAAACATACCCAAGCGTGTCCGTATGCACGCAACGATAGTCACGAACGGGCACATACCTAGGGAAAGTACTCTACGTACTAGGACTTCTGTCCAAGAATGGTGTCCGCGACGGGAGGGCAATGGTCGAGCAAGCAGGTTTCCCTAGTAAACCTTGTATGGTAAACATACCCAAGCGTGTCCGTATGCACGCAACGATAGTCACGAACGGGCACATACCTAGGGAAAGTACTCTACGTACTAGGACTTCTGTCCAAGAATGGTGTCCGCGACGGGAGGGCAATGGTCGAGCAAGCAGGTTTCCCTAGTAAACCTTGTATGGTAAACATACCCAAGCGTGTCCGTATGCACGCAACGATAGTCACGAACGGGCACATACCTAGGGAAAGTACTCTACGTACTAGGACTTCTGTCCAAGAATGGTGTCCGCGACGGGAGGGCAATGGTCGAGCAAGCAGGTTTCCCTAGTAAACCTTGTATGGTAAACATACCCAAGCGTGTCCGTATGCACGCAACGATAGTCACGAACGGGCACATACCTAGGGAAAGTACTCTACGTACTAGGACTTCTGTCCAAGAATGGTGTCCGCGACGGGAGGGCAATGGTCGAGCAAGCAGGTTTCCCTAGTAAACCTTGTATGGTAAACATACCCAAGCGTGTCCGTATGCACGCAACGATAGTCACGAACGGGCACATACCTAGGGAAAGTACTCTACGTACTAGGACTTCTGTCCAAGAATGGTGTCCGCGACGGGAGGGCAATGGTCGAGCAAGCAGGTTCCCTAGTAAACCTTGTATGGTAAACATACCCAAGCGTGTCCGTATGCACGCAACGATAGTCACGAACGGGCACATACCTAGGGAAAGTACTCTACGTACTAGGACTTCTGTCCAAGAATGGTGTCCGCGACGGGAGGGCAATGGTCGAGCAAGCAGGTTTCCCTAGTAAACCTTGTATGGTAAACATACCCAAGCGTGTCCGTATGCACGCAACGATAGTCACGAACGGGCACATACCTAGGGAAAGTACTCTACGTACTAGGACTTCTGTCCAAGAATGGTGTCCGCGACGGGAGGGCAATGGTCGAGCAAGCAGGTTTCCCTAGTAAACCTTGTATGGTAAACATACCCAAGCGTGTCCGTATGCACGCAACGATAGTCACGAACGGGCACATACCTAGGGAAAGTACTCTACGTACTAGGACTTCTGTCCAAGAATGGTGTCCGCGACGGGAGGGCAATGGTCGAGCAAGCAGGTTTCCCTAGTAAACCTTGTATGGTAAACATACCCAAGCGTGTCCGTATGCACGCAACGATAGTCACGAACGGGCACATACCTAGGGAAAGTACTCTACGTACTAGGACTTCTGTCCAAGAATGGTGTCCGCGACGGGAGGGCAATGGTCGAGCAAGCAGGTTTCCCTAGTAAACCTTGTATGGTAAACATACCCAAGCGTGTCCGTATGCACGCAACGATAGTCACGAACGGGCACATACCTAGGGAAAGTACTCTACGTACTAGGACTTCTGTCCAAGAATGGTGTCCGCGACGGGAGGGCAATGGTCGAGCAAGCAGGTTTCCCTAGTAAACCTTGTATGGTAAACATACCCAAGCGTGTCCGTATGCACGCAACGATAGTCACGAACGGGCACATACCTAGGGAAAGTACTCTACGTACTAGGACTTCTGTCCAAGAATGGTGTCCGCGACGGGAGGGCAATGGTCGAGCAAGCAGGGTTCCCTAGTAAACCTTGTATGGTAAACATACCCAAGCGTGTCCGTATGCACGCAACGATAGTCACGAACGGGCACATACCTAGGGAAAGTACTCTACGTACTAGGACTTCTGTCCAAGAATGGTGTCCGCGACGGTCGGGGAAGCAGGTTACTTTCATGGCAAAAGTTAAATAGCTACTTAAGAGAACGAAAGTTACGTATGCACGGAACAAAAGTGTGCCTAGAATTCATTCCTGGTTTCCCTAGTAAACCTTGTATGGTAAACATACCCAAGCGTGTCCGTATGCACGCAACGATAGTCACGAACGGGCACATACCTAGGGAAAGTACTCTACGTACTAGGACTTCTGTCCAAGAATGGTGTCCGCGACGGAGGGCAATGGTCGAGCAAGCAGGTTTCCCTAGTAAACCTTGTATGGTAAACATACCCAAGCGTGTCCGTATGCACGCAACGATAGTCACGAACGGGCACATACCTAGGGAAAGTACTCTACGTACTAGGACTTCTGTCCAAGAATGGTGTCCGCGACGGGAGGGCAATGGTCGAGCAAGCAGGTTTCCCTAGTAAACCTTGTATGGTAAACATACCCAAGCGTGTCCGTATGCACGCAACGATAGTCACGAACGGGCACATACCTAGGGAAGTACTCTACGTACTAGGACTTCTGTCCAAGAATGGTGTCCGCGACGGTCTGGGAAGCAGGTTACTTATATGGCAAAACACGTTCAATAGTACCTTAGAGAACAAAGTTACTTGGATGAACAGAAACGGGTGCCTAGATTTCTCCTGGTTTCCCTAGGAAACCTTGTATGGTAAACATACCCAAGCGTGTCCGTATGCACGCAACGATAGTCACGAACGGGCACATACCTAGGGAAAGTACTCTACGTACTAGGACTTCTGTCCAAGAATGGTGTCCGCGACGGGAGGGCAATGGTTCGAGCAAGCAGGTTTCCTAGTAAACTTTGTATGGTAAACATACCCAAGCTGTCCGTATGCACGCAACGATAGTCACGAACGGGCACATACCTAGGGAAAGTACTTACGTACTAGGACTTCTGTCCAAGAATGGTGTCCGCGACGGGAGGGCAAGGTCGAGCAAGCAGGTTCCCTAGTAAACTTGTATGGTAAACATACCCAAGCGTGTCCGTATGACGCACGATAGTCACGAACGGGCACATACCTAGGGAAAGTACTCTACGTACTAGGACTTCTGTCCAAGAATGGTGTCCGCGACGGGAGGGAAATGGTTCGGCAAGCAGGTTTCCTAGTAAACCTTGTATGGTAAACATACCAAAGCGTGTCCGTATGCACGCAACGATAGTCACGAACGGACGTGCACCTACTAGGGAAAGTACTCTACGTACTAGGAATTCTGTCCAAGAATGGTGTCCGCGGGCGGATGGGGCAATGGTCGAGCAAGCAGGTTCCCTAGTAAACCTTGTATGGTAAACATACCAAGCGTGTCCGTATGCACGCAACGATAGTCACGAACGGGCACATACCTAGGAAAGTACTCTACGTACTAGGACTTCTGTCCAAGAATGGTGTCCGCGACGGTCGGGGAAGCAGGTACTTATCATGGAAAACAGTTAAATAGTACCTTAAGAGAACGAAAGTTACTGGTGGATGGAACAAAACGTGTGCCTA
>NW_024427688.1:0-87348 GCF_017562075.2 Anopheles merus | reverse complement strand
TGCTACTCGCTATGACATACACGAACGTTCGTTTACCCTGTCATTATTGTTCTACAAAGTTTCGCCACATCTGCTCTTAACGACAATCTAACCCAGCACCTGCTGTTTTCCATTGCCAAGTTCCCAGTGCTACCAGTACTGCAACAAAGTGCTGAATGTCAGGTTTTCTTAATCGCTGTCATTAATCAATCTCTTTAATCAATGTGGCTATGTACCAAAAGTTTCATAAATTTAAACCAACGGAGGAAAAGTAAGGTAAATTGAAATCAAAATGGCTTTATTATATCTTTTTTTGCTTTGGTTTTTGCATAGAAAAAAAACGAGCCATACCATAAACCACAATCCAGAATTATTAATACATGGATATAGAATAACAATATCCATGGATATAACAATACCATGATATAGAAAGGATTTCTTTAATTGAACGTTTAAAAATAACTTCTCTTCTGCTTCCTGACACAACAATCCTTGTGAGCAAGGCCTCCCTATACCAAGAATGGGCTTGGCTTCCGTGACTTATGTATTACCTATTAGTAATTATTTAAAACGAGTTGACAACTTTTCGACGAGACCGGCAGTTTTAAGAAAGCAGCAGCATATTTTGTTAATTACAAGGAGCTTAACAGATGCGAATATCAAGAGGTGTTTTCTTTTGCCCAGTTTTCATGTTATTTAACAATTGTAGGTCGCAAATATACCATGAGCTACAAAAAAAAACAATTAATTATTTAACGACTAGCGATTTATAGCGGGTTTTGCTGAAACACAAAAATTATTCAAAAAGTTTAAAACAGTTTGATACGTATGTTTAAAATCAAAAAAGTATTGAATAAAAAAAGATTCATTATTTTACAAAGGAATGAAAATACAATACGGCGGGAAGGCAACTGTCAATTAGATATAATGAGTGAGGACAAACTCCTAACTTGAGTTAGTAATTTCATCACCTGTTTCGTTCAAATCTTAATTAATCTTTTTTACCAGGTTGTTGTCACTCGACATGACTACTATAAGTCGCCAATCAAGTCAAAACAAGTCAGTACTGGTCGTCAGGACCATTTTTCCGAATTTCATCGTTTCCAATTTGGGAAATATAAAATGCCTCCATCAGAAGAAACTTAACCCGTTACCGTCCATACTATTCTCATATATAAATCATAGTACGTGGGGTTGACATGAAAATTGTCACTGGTGGCCGATGGAATGCGTCATAATCATTCTAATCATCAGAATTTGCACTATATACGTTTCCTGCACTATATACGTTAAACCCCTGCGTAATGTTTTTTTTTTTTGTTTTCTTCCAACACTATCTAGCGCTAACAGAGCGCTCTAAATGTACATTCATTACGGTGAACGATGCATGCCTTCACTACCGTCTAGCACGTCGTGTGCATTTGCCGTTCATTAAAATACTGCAAAAGAACGATTGCACAGTGCTATGCTCTGGAAGAAGAGTAAACGTGGGTTATTATACAACCTCATGCGGCATTTTATTGCACACGAACGGGAAGTGACATGAATGGTTTTTGTTAGACTGTTATACGAAATCGTCTGGAAAAGATTGTTTCTATTATATACTACTCACTCACACTTGTACACATCAGAATAATAAATGGAACAAATTGCATGGGACGGGCTGAGTGTTTTTTCTTACTGCATGGGGAGTGTCAGGGTCGCTATTGCGGTGAAGCTTTCTTAACGTTGCTGACAACTATCAACAGCACGCCTACTCACATTGATTGATGATGTGTGTTACGTCATATTTATGCTGATGCACCAAATATGAATTTTGATAGTAAGCGTAAGTTAACGAGTTCAACTTTGAAATTAATTGCTGGTTAGAAACACATTACACAATTAAATTAACAAACAATTCAATCAAAAGCTTATTAACTAAGAACTACTTCTGGTACTGCTTATTTGTCTCGTACTCAATGAGTTATTAAGATGTGGGAAGTTATGTTTCCAAAAACTAAACAGCATTTTATCAAATTGGCATTATTTTCAGTGCTTATATAATTTAACACATCTTGAATATTTAATTCCATAAACTAAATACGAAATTATTTTAATAAATATACAAATTTTGAAGAGAGAAACAGCTAAAAACTTTATGTTTTCAACCCCATTCAGCTAACTCGTCTTCCTGCTTTTCACATTTCTATGCTCAATCGTTTGATAAGAAAACAACTTCTCAAACAAAGATCTTGTTTCAATGTCCTGCAAATATTAGTGCAAAAATCTCAACTCCAAAACGAAATAAAAAACCATAAAGAAGAACTGAAATCTATAGTAATTTGAAGTCATATGTTGCTCCATATGAATTTATGATTTTTTAAGGCTTTTTGCACGTCATCTTCGAAGAAAAGATCTCATTCGTCTGTTTCTACTCTTGCAACTTTTTCTGCATTGATTCAATTGTAAAGTCCTTGCAATAAAACAAATAGCCCACATAACCGTACTCAAGCACCCGGATGAAGCCTTATTTTCATAACATTCTTTTTCAACGTTCTTTTGGCCTTTTTTTCGTCCCACGCTTTTTTAATTGCGTTTTACTATCTTCTTTAGTTTGCTGTATTTTATACGGTCAATGGTGATTGCAGAAAACAGAACTCTTGTGACTTAATGGTAGTCAGTATGACGAAGGATGCATATGCTTTTCTCTCTTTAAAATTAACAACTATAGCCTAAGAAGGCCAATACAAATCATCATGACCGTTCTGCTGGATGTTTCTGCAGCGCAAGCTACCATTTACTTCTAATTAAAACAGGAAACGCTGTTCACAAAAGAATTTCCGGCTCGGTTGTACCAGAATACGTCTCACTGTATTTTTTCATCTGCTTGGTACGACTTTTGCATCCAATTGAATGTACTTGCATGCATAAAGCTCAAAACATCATCACGACAGGTATTCTGAAACATCTGCCTTGCAGTTTGAAATCTTGTATGTACAATTACAGGAACCCGGCGCTTTCGTCTTATAGCGTGACTTTGTTCAAAATGCTATTCTTTTGCAGTACAATAAAACAGTCAGGTGCGTTTGACCTTTGTATAGCTGTTGCATGCCGTGCTACATATTGTTATATTATTCTTTGAATTCAAGACTGTTGCTGAAGAAAAAAAATGCCGGTGGTATAAGACTTATGCAGTCAAAAGTAATCCTTTGAAATGTATGTGTTTATCTCGTTTTCTGGAATGATGGTAGCAGCGCAGGGTACAAAGAATCGTTCACAATTAGCGAAGGACTGTTACTTTCTCCCTGTTCTGTAATTGCTTGAAAATGTTAAGCAATTACAGGACATATCATTCTAGTCAAGTCTCGTGACACAATGGCCTGTTCTAATTTACGAACTATGACAAATTTACTTACAATCTACATGAAACATATTTTTCTTTAGTAATTCAAAGATATGGCCTACCATAACTACCAATAACAACAATTCCTTTCTTGCCATTGGAATGAGAAAGTTATCAATTTCATTGGTTAAGATGAACTGCTCTATACAGATGCTCTAAAATATTGTCAGTTTCACAGGTCACCCAAAAAATAATAAAAATATTACCACCATATCAGTGAATCAACAGGTAACACAGTTAGAGTTATGAATTCTTTCAAACAACAATCCACTCTCTGTGGAGCTGGTTTCGCCTACATTGTGAACACAATTGTCAGTCCAGGAGTCTGCCAGTCGGTTTCTCAACACCGGTTGGTTGCTCGGCGCACGAAACGAAGTTCTGCAAACAAATTGTACAATCCAGATCTGCCTGGGAACGCACCATAATGGATCAACTTTTTTGCACCGCGCACAAGGAAGTTGATTCAATTTACTACAAATTCGTTCAACAAAATACCCCTTATTGTTGTGTTGCTTCTCGCTTCGCCCCACTGTTCTTTGGCTTTAATCCGCACATCTTGGACAGCATCATCTACAGTGTCCCAGTGGGTAGAATGCAAATATAACTTTTCTTTTTTCATCAGAAGTTTCCCCAGACATATCTCAGGTCGCACATATGAATGGGTCTTTGCCACTCCAACAGAAGTCAACATCGGGAAGAAGAAAGAGGACTGCTTGTAAGGTAGCTTAGTTGATTAGGTTTGGATAAATTGAAAAATTGATTCTATTTGCTGCATTGTATTGCCGTACGTCGGGAATCGTGTCCCGGAGTAAGGCACTTTTTTGTTTTCGCATACGATACGAAGCTAAAGATTTGTTGGAACATTACCGTGCGGTAGAAAGCGGCTAACAGCAGCAGTGCGAGTATTCATTCCCCGAGGCAGTCCAATTCAAATCCAATGATGACAGATAGTAATTTCGGAATCGTTCATGTGCCTTTCACATACCGAGTGAGCAATGAAAACCTGATTCAATTTTGAAACTCAATAAACTTTGTATTTTCTTCCGAGACCAGTTTTGTCGGGCAAATACAATATCATGTTTCTTAGGAGTTTCAAGAAAAGAGCATTTGAGATTTGAATATTCCACACGAATAAAAAAAAACGGACATACCTTCAGGGTGAGGTATTATAATAAAATCTAATTCATTGTAACCACTCACCTTAGTTTATGCATAATCATCGGCTGAGTCATAATACAGATATCATACAAGCATCGTAAAAAATATGTTGCTCAATACAACAGTGTCCTATCAAACACACGTTTCATTTTGCATCCACTGAATTTATCTATTGATGAATGAATGTAGCCACTCATTTAAACTAAATACAAATTATTATCAATTTAATTTATCAATTTGCATCAATTTTGCATTTCATTATTTATTTCCAAATAAAAATAAAATTGACACTGCTTCTAAACAAATTGCACAAGAGTATCTTTTTAGGTTGAACGTATCTTATGATCCCAAACATATATCTAAAAAGGGAAATTACAATATTAGAATTCCTTAAACAGTTTCTACCATCTGACTACTGTAGTATAATAGAAAGCATACGAATGCATTCGTTTCTGGAGAGACAGCGAGGCAAATTAAATTCTATCTTATTTTTCGCATGGCGGAACATCATTCCCCAACGCTTCAGCCAAAGTGTCAGTCTACATTCGCAACACTACATCAGCGTATGTGTATATGGATATATATGGATATTGTAAAGGCAAACAGAAGCCCTTTTTCTATTTCCATGTGATAACTCTGTCACTGTCACAAAGAAAAACAAGTTGCCTAACCCGGTCAAGCGTTTCTGATAGGTGACTCCTGAAGTATCGAGAAGACAACTCTTTGAGCTAGACCTTGGCCATTTCTACTCAACAAACGGAACGGAAAGTGATCAAAAATATATCGGAATCATTTAAGTTTCGGAATGGCATGGGTGGAAGTTGATTTCCGTCCTTTTTTTTTTGTTTTGCTGTCCATATGTTTGTTATTTTAAGCCGTTTGTTGGAACACGTTTCGATTGGTCGGTCAGTATTAAAGCAGTTTTCAACGGAAACAAGACAATCTTCGTATTAAAAAAAGCCAAAGAGTAGCCGGTCTTTTATTTTGTGCTTTATGCATGACTGACAAAAGAGTTTGTTTAGAGATAGGTTGTGTTTTCAGAAGAAATCCAGTTTTTAGTTGATTTGTTGAAAGACAGCAGTTTTTTTTTTATTAAGTATTCCGTCGGAGGACATCAGAAAGGGTTTATTGTGTTTATATTTATTTAAACGGTTAGGAACTGTTCGACTTCAATAAAAATGCTTTATGTTAACATCAATGATTTAAATAAACAAAAGTTTCCCAAAAAATCACACTTTATCCACAGGAGGGGAAGGTATGACAGTAAATATTACATATTACTGTATTTATATAAGTATTATGTTATTTGGTTTGTTTGCGCTGCTTGATGTCGCCTAAGATTAGTTTCTACATACTATTTGTTGAAGCTAGGAAACCTTCGTTATTAAAAATTAGAATGTAATCCTTTTGAAAAAAGTAAGTTGTGGAATGTTGATTTAAAAACCCCCGTTTTGTATGATACATTTATGTATGATAAATCGCTTATCACGTTAATCTATTCATAAGTACACACTAACATATTTGTGATCTTTCTTATGCTTATTGTAGTTCAATTATATATCATCCTTTTCACGTAGACCTATTGAACTGGTAAAGGCTTTTAAATTCCAATAGCTTCCTTAAGCTTAATTTCTTACTTATTTTTTATTATTATTTTAAACTTAACAAAAAGAAAAAGCAATCAAATTCAAATTAGTATTTTTTTTTCAATTTAAAAAACGATTTTTTGCATTCTTATTTGTCGGTTCATCGAAAAGCTCAAACCCACCTGCCACTGTCTTTCTCAAAGCTTCACGCTATACAGTTTTTGGATAATTACAATTTTTTCTTTGGTATTTATTTTTTAGGACACGGTGAATGCATTTACCTGTGATTGTGACCCGCTACTTCTCTTCACTACTTGTTTGATCAACCTCTGCCAATGACAGATTCGTACACATACACACACTCATTCTCGTTCTGACACTGGCCCATACACATGCACTGACAAAACTTTAGTAGCCGTAATTCGCTGAACTGCCAAATGCCGTCCCGTTCTCGGTGTGATGCTGCAAGTAGCGAGGTTGACAGAGGAAATGAAAAACGTACGGGATGCCACTGGCCGACCGATAATGAGTGAGTGACAGCCCTGATTGAATGCAGAAACTCGAACGTTAGCGAGACAGCCGATGTGCCGCGTTACCTTTGACCCGCATCGAGGCTTTGTGCCGGATATGTTCACAGACGCACTAACTGCATGTATTGACGGGACCAAAATTTGTCCCACAAAATCTTTTCCATATAGTTATAGACGGAAAAGGAGTGTGTGGGTGTTGGGGAAGACCAACACGAGTAGAGGTGATGAAATGAATGAAAATTGACGTTTTAAAATTATAAACAATCAGCCCGATTTCTGTCAGCCGTTAGGGATTTTCTGCGGAAACCCAATTGACGGCTAGCGTGAACATGTTGTCAATCTGGAATGCCATAGTGCCATCCTCGAAATTGTGCGAATACCAGCTGCTAATGGTATCGACGCCGAACATGTCGTAATTGTGTTTTAATTGTGCCGCGTATTTTCCTAATCTGTTTTCAGCGTCAATAAACACTTATCCGTTCGATTGTTTATTCATACATTAGGGGTTGGTGAAATTGGCATATGGTTTCAGCGGACGGACGGTTCTTATCGATTTCTGTTCAATCTCCTTCTCTCTCCACCCCAACTCTTTTCCAGGCTTTTTGATAATCGTATCGACATGTTTAACACTATAAAACACCCTAGTGTACACGTAAGCCCAAGGGGGTGTTGTGAGAATGAATAAAAAAATAAGGACAAAACAATGGATTACCGATTCCTCTCACTATCGTATCACGCTCACCGACGAGCACACGGTACCAGCTACGTCAGGACCTATATTTAACCAATGTGATGCGATTTTCGTTGATTAGAACGACCGGATAAACAAATGCGTTTTTGCGAGTGGCTTTGACTGTTTAAATTAGTGTTTGTTTTTAACTTAAGACCAGTACACACGCTTTCATGCTGACGAACTGACCACATTGTTTGTTCTGTTTAAAAGCTTTAGCATATTTTGACACTAATTTAGTGTGCTCGTGTGCGTGCTGAATTTTGGTAATATATGCAAAGCTTACGGAGTATTTAGTTTATGAAATTTAATAAAAAAGAGACAATAGAACATTTGCTGGATTTATATTATACACTACATTAAGGCTATTCGATGATATGATTATGTTAACCGTTATTGTTCAGAAGTATCCGTCAATAACACGACAGAGAATATGATTAGGACTATGAAACCACATTACCTTGCTAAGTTGATACATGGCAAACATATTTCAAATTCTGCTAAAAAAATGTTTTTAAAAAATTAAAAACCCTATCATAGTGGGCATTTACAATATCAGTTAACTGTTTTATTTAGAATTAGACACTTGGCGGCTGAAAACATGTTAACACTCCAACATAAAACCACTCAAAAAAACAGATTTCATTTTCACCCTAGATTATTTCAACCTGAAAAATATGTAAACAAACACTGATTTATCGCAGCCACGATCAGGTTAGCTCATGAAGGATTGAATGTTTTTGCTAAAGGATAAAAATCGTTAGGATGGTATTTTTAAGTTTAATATAAGTACTACAGTTTGAACTCAATGGTTGAACTTCGATTCACTGTCAACAATTGAATATGTGCTTTTGGCACATTTTTCCATACAAAAAAACTGAATATATTCTCAACAGGCCATTAGATTTTTGAGATTTTTTAAAACCGCTTTTACATACAAACGTATGCTTTTTAATTAAACTGTCAACCAATTATCGAGCGTTCAACTTAAGTGTATACCAACTAATGAAATAAGACTGTATTGCTCATTTCAAACAGAAAACCAAATATACAAATACAAAACAAGTGTAAACACTTCCTTTATTATAATCTTTTCTTTCTTCAGGCCTTTTCATTTTCCAGCCACCGAGCTAAAATTTCAGCCTGCCAGTGGAGTAATATTCTTCATCCAGGATGTACCCATTTGACAATTACAGATCCCTTTTGGCTATCACGCTAACATGTTTTAACCTTTCTTGACAATATATTCTTGCTTCAAGGCTTAGGCCGATAATCTGAAACTAGAATTGCACGTAATGTTGTATGAAATGTTGATTTTACACATGATTTAAGCCGCCAACTGTCAAACTCCATGTTAAACTGCTGGCTAGTATCGTAAAAGCTCCCCTTGTTAGATTTACGTTATCGTACGATACTCGCACGGAAATCTAAACTTCGGCTTTGTAAACCATTCCTACGTCGAAAACACCGTACGGGAAGTAATTAAGCCGTTTTGCTACATTCGTACCATCTGAGTGAATGACACTATCCCGTTCAATTAATTGTTTAGTTTCGCTGTGACATACGCTTTGTATCACAGCCAGTTTGCTCCTAGAAAATAACCACAATAGCCGTCATAACAATACAAAACTCTGCAACCAACCTTAGACGAAGTGCAATCAAGAACGACGGCCAATCACATCCAATCCGTTAGCATGTATCACCTGCCATCGCTAGCGGTTGTTATTACCATTGCAGCGCAACGGTGCTGCATTCATACCGTTCCGAAGGGTTTTATTGAATTCCGTATCTCAAATGACTGTATCGTTGGCGCTTTCCATATGCCCGCGGGTACCTTAGTGACTGGTAACATCAATGTTAGCTGCCGTGACCCTTTTCACCGTTTTGATGTTTGTTTATCGGGTAGAAGCAGGCTTCGCTACCGATTTGCTTCAGCATTAGGATAGGTTCGCTGATCACAATAAATCCCACGATGAAGCGGTAATCCAAGCGAGTTATGTGCAGAGGTGCCATGCAGATGCTTTCTTCGAGCTCCCATTCGGAAAACAAACGCAAATCTGATTTGTTTGCACCTGCTGCTGCTCCCGGCAAAGCAAATCGAGGATATTTTAATTTTACCATTTATCGCAAAGCACCGTAACAAACGCATGTAGCGGACTGAGATAGCTACGGGTAAAAACGTACAACAATAATGTTTGACCATTGTCGCTCACGCTAGAGTATGTCATGCCCGGTACGCTAACCGACCTAAACGCCAAACTAGCATTGTTGATGTCATACGGATCAATTTGGAGGATTGCGATTCTGTCACTTTGGGTTGAGATGTAAACATTGTGCTGTTTGCAGTTATTTTAAAAAATATATAAATGAGTTAACATAATTCCAATCTGACTTAATTCATGCATACATTACAGTTGGAAACCTTAGTAATTATTATGAACAAATTATCTGTGGTTGACATATCACGCAATAATAACATTGTTTTGTCCAAGTAAAACGAATTTGATTATTTTTCCAATACAATTTAAATCGATTTTTTATACCCTTGAAATAATGGAAACCCTCGCGCTCAATCATTGACCAATTTCATAATGCTAGCCTGTTCATCTATTCTATACTCTACGTTAAAGATTTTTCACTTCTATGCTACATTAGATAAAACTTGTTCTATAATGAAGATAAACGCCATTGTTAAGAAAAATCAGTGGACTGAGAATATGATCAAGATTTATAATATTGCACGACTTTTGTGATAACACAATAGGGTCGCATCCTCTTCCCCAATTTGGCAGACCAGTGCACTAGTAACCACTTTCCGAAGCAGAATTGTTGTGCAAAGCTGGCTCACATTCATTGTGAGCTGAACAGAAGCAACGAGCAGCAACAATAATACGAAAACTCTAAAAATGAATCAATCCTGCACTGTCTGCAAGGATCGGTTCCAATGAAAATGGACCCCTTGCCGGTGAAACTGTTTCAATTGGCCGCTAATGTACGTCTAGGGCACACTTCATGTTGTTTGTGCTCAATCATCGATTATTGTGTTGTTTAGATATTATTTCAGAGCATTTCGATAGTGATTGTTCCCATTGTAGAATTGCAACCCCGATGCTAACAATGGTCCTACTTGCAGAAACATGCACTGTGCCACTTGCCATGAGTGGCGTATCTCATGCAGCCATTCGAATTTGCAAAGAATCACATTCGACAAAAGACCTAACACCCCACAACTCGGTTGAATACCACGACGTACGTTGCTGTGATGCATCGCGTTAAGGCCGAACCGGCTGGACGAGTGACTTTTTCCATTCACAATCACTGTCCTTCATCTGCTGTGCTCTGTACTATGAAAACTTTCTGGCTCTAGTCGACGGCATCTTTCTGAGAACATTTCTGAGTTTAATTACCTGATCGTACAGTATACTTTGGATTGGCTTTGTCGTGTGCTAGTCGTGATCAATTAAAGTGCATCTATGCAATCGAAAACGCATTGCACTGTTCCCATTGAAAGTACCATTCTTAGCAACGGCGAATACAATAATCCGATTATAATGTTCGATAAATAAACTCGCCAGATCGTCCATTTGCCTTTCTGAACAGCACCATGTTAAACAAAAGTGAAGGGAAACGTGTTGTCGAGAAGCCGAATGGTTTCCATTCACCGATGCTGGATTGCAATTCGATTGTGTTGTCAAATCTCGAACGGGTATTTCGCTCGTATGGAGAACTGCCCCGGGAAAAAGCCCCGTGTCGGAGGGAAAAAGCAAAATATGCTTTTCGAACACCTGCACGATGACAAGCAACCTTGGTACTAAGAGAGAAATTGGAATAGAGGCATGCAAAATCGCTTCCGCAAGAACTAATCTATTACATTTGCATTCACGTGCAATGCACTGATGGACACACATGCTTAACATACAATGGCAAATATGCAGCCAGTTGCACAGGTTATTGCAGCTGGAAGCACGTTCACAGTGGCACCTCATCGGTAGTGCAAGAAACACCCATTTGCTCTATTTGATTACTCTTGCTCGAATGCACTTCGGTTACAGCGTACGCACAGCATACATACCGCTCAAGGTTTAACTAATTTGCCGTCAGGCATACAGTAAGGGTCGGACAAATGATGGCAAGCACTTTAGTTGAGCGAGTTTGTTTCTCTAGCGTAAACAAGCATATACAACCTAAACGGACATTCTTTGACTAAAACAACCTGATTCGAGATCTGTACGTTGCTTTTTGCCTACAATCCCGCACAAGGTCAGGAACACTGTTCGTTGACCAATGGGGGATAGCATGATGTTTGTGGCACTTTACATATGTAGACCTGTCATGTTTTTCACTTTTTTTTTTAATTTCTAAACCATTTCGAGTTACGAGCTGCATTTTCACTGAATTGATGGGCGGAAGTTGGTGATGGGAAGGTGCAAGGAAATTTGATGTTTCACGTTTTGTCTAAGCTAAATTCTCTTTGTATATAAATTATGAACTCTACACTATATTCTTGTAATGGACAACTGGATTATCCGTTTATATTTTGAACAGGTAAACTATAACAATTTCTTGTAATGATAACATAAATCAAAATCATAATTCAATTCATAATTAATAACACCCCATAACGGGTTCAAGCCTCGTATGGACCCCGTTGCAAAGACTGACTGAGATATATAAGCTGAATTACATTATATTTATTCAATTAATTAACTTTAATAAATTAACTATTAATTAATTTATTAATTCACTTTAATTAATTGAGAAACATTCAAGATAGTGTATATTTTTTGCAACTTAATACTCCTAGAAGCTTTGATACTAATCGGTATATAAAACATACCATGCGCCTCCATGAGGCGAATCCATAAAGCGTTTGAAATTCCAGGAGCAAGCACAAATAAATTGTTATCAAAAAATGTATAATAAACTTTGCCCTAATTTTTTACAAGAATGAAGCTACAATGCATAAGAAAGACACCAATATTTCCATTAACAATAACAAATTTTAACTTCAAATTATATTTGTTTTGTTTTATATCTGTACCGCCCTTCAATAAAAATAACTATCAATTAGAATACCTTGTATAATCAGTCTAGGAATCCTGTAAAGGTCATCGTGACCGCGTACGCCATTACGCCAAACAAAAAGAATACCATTCTGCTTCGGTTCAAGTTTCAATTATGAAGCTTTTATACTATATTACACCTCTTCTGCAGACAGTTGGGATACTTTATTGAGACATTAACATAAATTTGCCCCATAACAAGCAACCGGTATTTTCCGATACCGGTAACCTTTGTGCAAGCGAAAAGTATCGGAATATCGAAACGATACTTGTGAAACAATTCAAGCGTATTTACAGCGCAAAATAATCCCCAAGATTTTCTCACTTATCATTTTTCTGTCAAAACATTTGGCCCGATTGAACATTAGCGAGAAGATTCATCGAATATTCTGGCAGAGGGATGGTAGAGGTATGCAGGATCTTGTGTCTGAGAAACACATTGTAACTATAAAATTTATCGTTCCCTATGGGTTAGCAATTCACCTTAACGAATTTCGCAAGTATACACCACCAAGGATGCTGATACGTTTATTGTTTTTGCTTGTTCATGTATATATTTTTATAGTCATGTCATCAGTGACATGACAAGATTTGACGATTTTTAAACATTCCAATGACGCTATTTAATGTATTTTTTTGCTCAACCGGTTCTTTGCAATTTGTCCTTGCTGTTTTTTTATATGTTTTAGTCAATCCTTGTCTATTGACCTTGTCTATTCAGCACAACGTGCTAAACCATGAGTGCTAAACATAAATAATTCAGCTGTTTCTGAAAATGTGTTACAGTATGAACACAGTCCCCTTGGCTAATTTTTTTAGGATTTTTTTTTTATTTTGCCGTACGTATCAATCAACATGAAACAACAATGATATATATTGGCCTCTCCAACATTCTTAATATAATTGAGGTGATGAAAATAAACGGATTGTGTTCTCATGTACTTTCGGATATTTTTTGTCTTAACCACAGCCATCACCGCATATTGCTAGTAATCCTATTCAAAAAGCTTGCTCTGCCATTGCCGAACGTCTCACCAGCACCTTAAATGTCGTGTTAACATGAACATAAGCTACATAACATTAAGCACACCCGACAGGGCCAATTCGTTTTCTCTTCGAACTTTATTCTTTGTTTTCACGAGTACGGGTCGGTCGGAAAGAACCTGAAACATACGTAGAAACATACACAAAATGAACCGTGAAAGCTTGGACAAAAAGCATCGAGGCGATCCTTGTCACGCATTCTAATGCCATCCAACTCACTCCTCCCGTACGACATTTCCGTTTATTTGGAATTGAATTGTGATAATAATATCAATTATGTATCAAAGAAGCGATGGATAGATAAATAGATAGGGGTTTCCCCTGAGACAACGCACAAGCTCTGAGCAAATGCTGTGGTAAGAATGCTGATGTGGCGAATATTTGGCCTAAGGGCAAGTGGATGATTGTGTTTGCCTGATTTACTAAAGAAAAAGGAAGCATTCAAACCTTCCCGTTGGGAAGTTAAATGCGATAGATGTTCAAGTTAACAGGGACAAACTACCATTCTTCGTTACTACAAATTGGATAGCATTTGTATGTTCACCACATTTTGCTGAACACTAGGTTTATTATTTCAAAACTTCACTCGAGAACACAAATATACCAATATCCCATTATAAATTTTAGATAGTGTGTCGCATCAGATATGTGTACATTATAATTTGAAATTAAAATTAAATATAATACACATAATAATTTTACTTTTCAGATATTCGCTTATGGTTCTACAAACGTATGTCTACAATACTATTCATACCCGCTTCCCACCTTTTGTTTTCAGTAACATCCGCATCAACACATAAAGTGACGATATGGATAAGATGCTTATTTACCGCTACCTATTCTCTTCTACCTCGAGTCTTGCTCATCATACACAAGGGGTCGATGGAAAACGACCTCACACAACACCCATGGAGAACTGTACAATTTCAACAGCGGTATCAAATGTGGGCAAGACTACCAGGCCAAGGAGAATGAGCTTTAAGTGCTCCTATCGACGTGGAATGGGGGAACATTGCTTCACTCTTCATATTTCTCGACAACCCTAAGCAGTTTCGTATATCAAATGTACCATATTCTTCACACACCATCTAGCTGCTTGCTTCTGTTCCCTACCAACAGCTCAGCTCCACCTCCACCAGAAGGACACTCTTCATAACCCAACTCAAAACGATGTTGGAGTCGGCTGTTGAATGCTAGTCACGTGTGACATTTCTATTAGCTTATTCGATACAACAATACCGACTTAGGAAGGCAATTTCATTACACATGTAGCACATTCTGTTCATTCGTCGGATCGTGTGCTTATGTGTAGGTCTTGGGACGCATTACAATACATGCTCGCGCTTAGCACCTGAAAATGATCAGCGAACTATTGACACATTTGCAGAAACAGATGGCTGCGTCGGTGCGTAAGAACATGGTAGGCCAACTTCTGCCCTACCTCCCAAACACTCCGTGATTTCCCAAATTCCCAGCACCGCGATTGTGATCACTTACACATTTGCACACGGGACCGAGCATTATAGCTGCTGTCAATTTGATGTAACGTTACTTCAACTTCTTTTTAGGGATTTCGAAGTTTTCCTGTTAGAATGGGCGTATAATTTACGGCTGTTTTCAGATTTCCCTCTTCTTTTCCACACTCGCAAAAAATACCTCTCTTTTCACACATTATTGGGGTGTTAGTCTCAGTCTTTGCTGACTTCATCAGGCTTACATTGTTGCAGACTTGTTCTATCCGGGCCTTTTTGTTAGTGTTTTCCATTCTGAGATATTGTAAGCCTCACTGCATTAGTAATATCTCGTCACGTTTTGAGGAGCTGATTAGCTACATTATTAATTTGCTGTTAAATAAATCAATATCAGACATTTGTTCCTGTTGTTAACGGTTTGAGATGTTGGGGCTTATTGTTAAAAGTACACTGTTTCAAAAATTATTCAAAATTTATTAAGAAAGGTTGATATCGCCAGAGATGTTAACATGACTTAATTAATTGTTGATTGTATTCTGATAATTGGTTGTGCTAATCGATGTCCGCACGATTGCTCGTAACCGAGTTACCAACTTCAACTCGTTTCATCCCTTAGTGTATTTATAAGTAAGGCTAGTTTTGGCATAAGGCTTAACAAACTACATTGAATTTTATTTATACTACAAACTCTTTTTTATTTCTTCAAACGATTTCCAACCGACGTGGTAAATTTTCTCGAAAAACCACTGCAAGATTTTATATTGCTGTATATATTTAAAAAATGCAAGACCTAAGTGAAACACAATTCGCCATCAAGCATAATGATATTCAGGATAATCCTGTATAAGATCTACAACCGATAGGGATTTTAATGCGATCATGATAAAAATCCAAAAACCAAGCAAACAAAACAATAACAGACTACCAACATTTTGTCCAGGGTTCGGATTTTCTTTTCCCATCGCAATCAAAAATGTTGCCTTACCTGGCTACAAGCATTCCCGCACAACAAATTCTACAATAGCACGGGCAATACATCCCACGTTTATTATTTTTTATTTCACACCCGAAATTGCTTATCCACAACGGTCTTGTTTTGATTACGTTCGCTGAGCTTATTAAATCCATTGACAATGGTACCAATTTAACATGTTATAGCCATTAGTAGGAGGCCCCAGAACATACTAGAATCAGAAGAAAAGTTTGCTGCATGTTCACGAATCCTCTTACTTCTGTATTTTTGCTTTGTTTTTGGTTAGTTGTGTTTTTAATAAGTAAAAATTGAATTCTACTAAAACTCATGTTTTGTGCAAAATTACCTAATCGCCAAATTCGATAAAAGCAGTAATACAGCAAAAAAACACAATTCTCAAGGTAAATCTTTACTCATTTGTCAACACAACTCTACACTCATTAAGATGAGATGATTTATTTCTCGTCATTTTAGTTAATCTACCACAGCACAATGTGTACAACCATACCCATCCTTCGATTTGATTGGTCGCCTAAACTTGGTCAAAGTGTAACTTTTCTCATTCGTTTCGTCGCAACTGGTTCCAAGTGCTCCCTACCAAGATGTCGCTGCTTGCGGTCAAATTCAATTTACTCAACATCACAAAACTGCCCAAACCTGACGCTACCCAAGTCAACTCCGATCCAAGCTGATGCAATGGTAAGAACTCGATTCTATTACCCCAGCACACCAAAATAGTGGCTACCCGAAAGTGTCTGCTGAAAGTGACATCTAACACATAGGGTTGGTGTGCCGGAAGACACGGTTGCTGGTAAGTTTGAGCATTGGTACGTTAAACAAATGACTTTGTTCATCTGGATCGATTACTACCTGTTTGGAAAATATGGAAGAACAAAATGTGCACCGAAAGGCTTTTAGACTGTCTCGGATTGATACGATCATTGAACAGAATTATTCTTCTTCTTTGGCACAACAACCGCTGTCGGTCAAGGCCTGCCTGTACCCACTAGTGAAGTGAACTTGGCTTTCAGTGACTTATTGTTACCATAGCAGAATAGTCGACTGCGTATGGGGCACGGTCTATTCGGGACTTGAACCCATGACGGGCATGTTGTGACGTCGTACGAGTTGACGATATTTTTTATATTGCAGTTTGCAGAAAATGGAAGGATTGTTGTTATCAGAGAAAAATCAAATTTAATAAGCAATCTTCTTTTACATCGTACGTAGTAGAAGAAGTAATGTATTTCTGAGATAATTATCTATGTTGTACATTGACGATTGAAATTCGGTTAATAGTGGGTTCAATAATTTCATTTTTTCTCCACTAACTGAAACTTGTTTTGGGCTTAGTTGACTGTAACGTAATATTTTGTCCATTATGGGGTTTTAAACTTGTGTAGGAAAACTTTTTTCGTCAAAAATCTACTTCACATTTAAAAGAAAAAAAATATTACTTGACTTTCTTAGATTCTAATTCTTAACTTTATGGATTTCCTTTACAGTAAAATTTTAAGTTCTTAGACTTTTTTAACGTTTTCAATGCAATAGAAGTATTGGGATTGTATAATTGTGGGTTTAAGGTGGTATACTAGGATTAGACGAGATTTCTAATTATGCCCTTGTTTCGAATTATGCCCGTCGAAGTTATTGTTTATAACTCTTCTATTTAATTTTTGAACTATTTTTGTAGTGAAGAATCTGGCTCTTTTACATCGTACAATAAAAGTAATTTGTTAGATTATTCTCAACCACCTGATGATCTGTTTAAATAATTATCCAAACTTATTTTTTACTTTTTAAACCATGTATTGATGTAAATAAAAAATTGCATTCAATTTATAGCTTCTAATTACGTTCACTCGAATAAAGTTTCGTCAAACTTTATATTATCTTTCATGGCCTATTTGTACTAACAATTAATGCAAAAACGAAATCAAACAATGTTTAGTTAACTATAGTAAACCAATTTACAGCTTCATTTGCGTTTGTCCTGTTGCATTTGTTAAATCTTATTTCTGTGTCGCATGACCATAACATCATAACATCACCCACTTTCTGCTCCTCTTTGCTCCTGCTGGTCATCCAACTATGTAACAACCATGACACCAGTAAACTTAACCAATTTTCGCGCAGCTTATATTTTTTTATTTCGAACTACATTGTAAACACAATGTAATTTGATAATGATGAAGTGTGGATGTCTTTCAGCAACTGTGTAAACAAACCTCCGGTTGTGCATCGGGTATGGGAGAAACAAACTTCATTTGCAGTGATCCTGGTGTGCGGTTCCGTAAATAATTGTACAGCTTTACGTAAGCCAGAATGAATGAACGAACAGCATGTGCCGCAGCTTTCGTCTGCGTAAACGTAAAACAGCCACAAAAACAGAGGATGCTGCACGATAAATGTTCGCAAATAGGCCAGCTGCAGACCACCTCATGCAACAGTGCAACCAGAGTAAAGTTTTATTGCAGTGCATTTGGTGATTAAGCCGCGTAGAATTGTATTTATCCTGCACGGTTTTGCCGCCTTTTGTCTCACCCATCTCATCTAACAGATGTAGTGAATTGCTGTCGAAATCAACGTTCCGTGCGGTTGGTACACCGAAAACAGAAAAACATGCCTAAATAGTTTACTCTTCCACCATACATTCAGTCATAGTTTTGATGCTGTGATGACGATAATGTTGAATGGGGATGAGACTAATATCTACTGCTCCGTTCAGCAGTGGTGTTTACCACAAAAAGGACATACCACAAATCTACAAAGCAAAAGGGATGAAACTTTTGTTTTGTTTTAAAATAAATGATCTAGCAAAATCCCAGTCACTTCACAAAACTACTACGTGCTATTTCAGCAGAGATGTTGTTAAATAGTAAGCATGTAGGGCTTTTTGGGCATGTGATAGTTGTTATATCTACTCTAATAAGTGATAGCATTATTTTTTTTTGTTTTTTGAAACAAAAGCAGAAGCTTCGCCTTTAGTTGAGCAGTGTTTTAAATGATTCGTTGATTTGAATATTTAAAAAAACTAGTATAAATTTAAGGGTATTGGAATAATGCTTGTAAAATTTGGAACGGAACGAACGGTACAGCATAGAAGCCATTGAAGTCTATTATTGCCTCAAATACTAGTACGGACTTACGTTATATGCATAAATCACTGTGTAATTAAAGTTGACCTGAGAACGCTGTACTTTAAAACGGAGATTTTCCTCGTTTAATCGTAGATAGAGCATCCGATATCTTGAGATTTCTCTGCAGAAGGATTAATCTTGTCAAGACATACACATTTATTAAAGCAGTTATATTCTAATGCTTTTCGATCATTAACTCTCTGTAATTTCAACTTTATCATTGCATACCAACAAAAATTCACACAAAAGCAGTATCTTCAGTAGATGCCTAGCTATATGCAATGATAATCAAAATATCAGACTACAAAGACAAAAACCGACAGCGGATGATGAGCAACAAATATTACAGCTTATTCGGATGTACCGGCTGGTTTTTATGCAGATCCGGCAACACCAAATGATACGATAGGCATTATTTTTTCTACCTTTCATAAGTTTCCAACCGGTTGTCAATAAATAAGACGTAACAAATGATTATTCAGGCAAAATACTATTCACCAGTATCCTATACTTTTCTAACCACTAGAGAAGTAGAGCCATTTGAGACAATGGCCAACCACACATCCATTCCTTCTGGGGACACATGCAATGGCTGTAATCAACCATGTTGCCCGTGTGGTTATTCTGCTGATTGTGAATTTTACATTTGAAACAGGCAAATCGAGCTATGCCAGCACACGTACTGCCCGCTACCCAAAACTGACTGAACGAAGACGAATGCCAGCTGGTGAATGAAGGAAATTATTTGGATGCTTTTATTCCATATTAAAACCGTATCTCATATCAGCTAACGGGTTTCTTCTCATAACTTACAATGTGGTGGATGCCAGCTGGTAGACGAAGGAAATTATTTGTAAGCTTTTATACCATATTAAACCCGTTTCTCATAATAGCTTACGGAATTCTTCTCATAACTTACAAACTTATGTGATATGAAGAAACCAAAACTGTTGTTGCCCTACTTCACTTCTCTCACACACACAAATATACTGGACTGACGATGACGACTGAAATGATGATGCAACGAACACTTCTATCTATCGATATAGCATCTTTTGCCTGTTGTGGACCGAAGTCCTTATTGAAAACGACAAAACCCGCTCGAATGAAAACCTACATCAGCATCAGCGATGGCATTGTGGCATCATATTGCTGGCAATAGGTTTTGGGGATAGCAATTTTTCTTTCAGTCATCACCAGCAAGCATTTTATTGTTATTCATAAGTAAAGGCTTCAGTCGTATTGCTAACGAGCAAGTGAATGTGGCATATCAAATCAGATGACATATTTTATTGTCGATGGTATATGCGTTAGAGCAATTTTACTATTATGCTAACTTTGCAATTTTGTTTCAATTCGCGTTCCTACGAATTTCGTAAGCTTATGAATGAGCTATACAAATATACTAAAAATCAATAATCATTAGCAACATAATATGAAGTAAATAAGCATGTATTTTTATTTATCAGAACCATTTTATTTAGGTTTTATATTCTATACCACATCACGAGATTTTAATAATTTTATTTTAATCCGCCTATACTCATAATATTACTACTAGAACTAGAATTACTTACTAGAACTAATAGTGATGTAAAGTTACAAAAAAAACGGTTCGTTCATAATTTTGGTTATGAAAACGCCAGAGAAGTGTGGTCGCTACTGATGTTCTCTTCCTGCTCACTGTCACTGGATCGCATATAGGCTGCATGCACCAGCGACCTCTAACTTACTGTTCGGTTAAGCTATAAGGCCTCAGTCTCATAAACAATAGCTAAGTTGCCTCTATCTTTTCAGGTCCAGGACGGCCAACGTAAGTGCTATTATAACGCACCGACACGCATTTGACCGTACTACATATGAAAACGCCTTTATTGTTCGGGTATTGTATAGCGAACCGCATTATCAAGCATCGGCGTAGAATCACCATGGCCATAGCCGAAACAGCATTGACTTTGTTAAATCGAGTGGATCGTTTAATTATATTTTGACTACAGTATTCATCTAACGTGTATAGCACAGGTAATGTGACCGTGTTACGATAATATTAGTTAAACTCATGTATATTATAAATAACCAGCCTAACAGTGTCTACATCTCACTAATCATAACCCCTGATCTTATATGAGAATGCTGAATTATATGGGGTTACAAATATGCCAGGAGTAACAAAAACAAAATAAAACAGAAGAAGTCTATCTTAAACAAATTTACCCGAATATTAAAATAAATAAGTAAGAAAAATAAAATAAATAAAACCAATAATGACGAGGACTTGTCTTCGATATGACAAGGCAGGGCTTTTGGCACTCAGCTAGGAATGTCTTTTGATGAAGAAAGAACAAGGATGGCTCTTATCTTTCTTCAACACAACACGTTATACAGATTTATCATTTGGATTAAATTTTCTATGTTCTTTGATATGGAGAGTATACATTCCTAAACGGATGCCGTTTGTATTTTATAGAATTCCAAACATTCCAACTTCAAATTTTCATTCACACATAAATTGAATAGCGTCAAACAACTATTCAACATTATAACAGATCTACCAAAAAAGATCCTCCTATAGAGAGAGTAATAACACCGTGCCGTAATGGTGTAAGATTCACAATAGATTGATTTATCTTTGGTAATTAGACAAATATTTACAACTGGTTGTAGAACACTGATCAGCAAGAACAAAAGCCATTCTCCTTTTGTGAGCGAGATTCATCGGTAACAATTCGTGAAAAATGAACCCATTTCGTGAAGATCTATCCTCACGGCAACATTGCGATGGTCTTGTGTCTATTGTTCTGCCAAAATGCCTATACCAATATAATATACCATACATTTTTACAGGATTTGTCACGTTTGTCGTTCACAGCAGATGGCGGTTACGCATAATAATGAAAGCAATCAAATGAGCGAGGCAATTGAGAAAATTAAACCATAGTCTATCGGTGTCTGATACTCGATATGCTTCTTCGTTGTCACTCGTCCATGCGTCTATCAGTAAATTAATGTCATTTTGCCCCCAGGGAGTTAGCACTCGTATAGCATTTAGTCTGAATGAAATTCCAAACACAACGTAGACACAATCTGATGCTCATTATCTTACTCCTGGTGGATTATATGATTGTATACCCACTGAACTTGATACTGCAAGGAGCAACATGGTAATGCTGCTTTGTTCTATTCTGTGAGGGATATTAGTTGATTCTTAATCCAGGGAAAACGCCGGCCTTTCATGTTTATCATATTTCAGAAAACCAGGCAACAATTACACCCGAAATGATATTATTGTTTTTACGCATTGAAAAGAGCATCTATTGCACAAAAATCAGACATATACGATAAAGATTGTAACAGATTGTGCTATCTCGAAAAATTAATCCAAGCGACTGCACCACTCATCAATCAAACGGTTTGCTCAAAGTCCAAATTTAAATTCCGCTCAGTTAAAAATCGATACTATCGAATCCCTTCGACAGTACAGTTTGTTCACCTGCCGACCAGATGTGTACCGGATGTCAAATTTGTTTTCGCACTTCCGGTACAGCGAATGCGAGACCAACGTGTGTCGAATTAAAATTTAATGACTTTATTTCACGTTTTCAATGCTAATGCCGATATGCGTGATGCCGGTTGTATGTGTGAAAATGTTTTTCCTGTGTCCCAAAACCAGTGGCAATGCACCTTTGGGGCACATTTGCACGGGAGCATCGTTGCATAGCCAGCACACCGGATCCGAACGGCACGAGGTCCGCCTGAATACCAGCAAAAGGTGGAGGGAAATATTTACATTCCTTTTCATTATGTGCCAACAAGGGAGCATATTTATTCCTTGCTCAGTCCAGAATCGCAAATCAGCCGTTGGTTACTTACCAGTACTATGGTTGAACTGAATCCGGTGCCATTCGAACGCCGAACACGCACCCTCCAAAGGATAATCAAGTGATAAAAAAGGAATAAAATAATTGGATAAATCAATTATTGATAATTTCATGAAATCACATTTTATAAAATCTGCTGACCCATTTGGTGGGTGTGTGTGTGTGTGTGTGTGTGTGTGTGTGTGTGTGTGTGTGTGTGTGTGTGTGTGTGTGTGTGTGTGTGTGTGTGTGTGTGTGTGTACCGGCAAGCTGCCGTACGAGGAAAATGAGATGGAAGTTTGCAGTGAAAATCTTTCCGGTTTCAGTATTATGGACCCGAGAATTGCTTCGCCAAGTGCGGAACGTTATTTTTTGATCACTATAATAAATCTCAGTGCGTTACTTTTCGCTTGGCATTCGCGTAAAACCATAAGAATAAAAAAACTCCTTTCCAACTCCCAAACACCGTAAATACTTATTACACTGCTGATAGATAATCAATAACGAAACGTGTTGATCGTGTATCGCAGGGGTCAGCAAATTATTTGTCTGGCCGGCGAAACCATTTTACGGGTTCTTGCACACAAAACGGTCGAAGATTAAAAGCATATCTTAATAATTCCAATAAATGTTAAGTCTTAAAATTCAGACATTTATTACTAATCATTAGTTTGTTAATTTGTATTTGTTAAGTGATTGGCCTTCATTTCGGCCTTATTTCGCAGTCATAGGTTCATTATCGCTATATGCACGTCTATTTTGGTCGAACTCTTAAGAGCCTATAGTTTCTTGAAGTAAGAGCAGGTACATTGAAATTAGCTCAAGCTAAAGGGCCCGTTGAATCTGTCTCTCCTAGGATGATTTTTCTCATTAAAGTTATTTGCGCCGTTTCGCGACGAGTAACGAGAGACCCGAGTCCAAATATTAAACACCAGGTGTGATAACTAGGTCTCACTGCCACGTTACGCCAGGGTGTGAACCGTAAGACTAAACAGGTTAATTTATTCTGCACTAACTCGATCTTACTCGACCATAACGAGGATGATGGGCTAAAGTACGCAAAGAGATAGTTAATAGATCATTCATCACGTTCAATTATAAATTAAACGTTAAATTTCAACACAAATGATACAGGGTTTTATAAGTCAGAATCGAATGTCAGCAAAACGCATAAAGTTGTTCATTATTTAGATAGAATAATTACTGCTTCGAATTGGTTGAACATTTTTGTTTGATGGTCAATATTGTACCACTGACAGGCTGAAAAAAGTTTTGCGATAAGTGGTCTAAAGAACTGTCCAGGATGCCACAAAGCCAGATAATAGGTGAAAATTAAAGGTGCCCGGCTTTAGGTAGCCGCCACTATATGCAGCTAAAAATACAATCCATCACGAGCTAACCTGATGGAGCCTGCCAGGAATCGGCGTTTTTTACATACTTTACACGTCCTTTCTTGAAGTTGCTTTTGTCTTGACCAAAGAATATTCAAGATGGAGTTAAAATCTTTCAGGACATTTCAGCAAAGTGCGTGGGAAACTTTTGACAGATAGATCGAGGTCCATAAATTACTACAGGTCGATCCATCCAGTGTACTTTGACAAATCTTTATTTGACAGCTTAGGAGTCCAAAATTACTTAGCAAATCATATAAACCTTGTCAAACCTCACCTGTCAAAAGATTAAATGCAAATTCGTGCCATCCAGCCTAGATCGCAAAGTGTATTTAGACCAGGTGGCCTCGTCCTATATAAATTGACAATTAATTTCGAAAACAAAAAACGCTCCATTAGACAGAATGGGTGAAATGAATTTCCATAGGAACGTTTCGCCTTTCTTAGCAACGCATACGTATGTTGTAAAAATTGGTGTCCTCATCGACGGAATTATTTTGATAAAAAAATTGATTTTAATTAGTTCATATTTGATTTAGCTTACAATTACTTACAATTTACAGTAGCTTTTCTGTATTTGTTTTAGTGTAGCTTTTTTGAGAAAAACCGTTAACCCGTATCTCGATTTTCCGTTGCCATGGGAAACGTTGGTTTTGACGAAAGTGTTCAAACATATATCGTTCCATGAAAACAAGGCTAACGTCTGGATGCTACGTGTCTGATTAACAAAATATAAAATGAAATTAGATAAGAAACACTAAAAATAAATAAATTAAAACTAAAATTAAAACACGGTTTTCAATGTAATCAAAATTTAAAAAATGCCCTAAAAACGAGAGGTTAGTGCACGTGTGCGTGTTTTAAAACTTTTTTTAAGCTGAAATAATCTGGGCTACAAATCTCAGGCTAGTTTGGCGTGTGGTTTAAGCACGCCTTTGATAATGCTTAAGCTGTATAGTTGAAGGGCGTCTTTGATAATAAATATCAATTGGCTGGATTGGATGTGGTAAAAATCACATTTAGGCATTGATTTAGTCATTTATATGGAGGATTTTTAACATATTTCCGAGTTCTTTTTTCATGTCAAGTTTTGATTGGTTTAGCAGCAAAAACATCAGTGATAAATAATTAGGCCAATCCGTTTAGTGTTGGTTATATGTGCGTTCGTGAGATTTGCATCAGAGAGAATTATGTCCGTGAGATTTTGCGCCTGAACTACAGAGTTTTACAAATCAAACAGTATTATCACTTCCCTTTTATACCCCGAAAAAAGGGAATGATTTTTGTCGAAAAACTGGACCGCTGGATTTTACAATTTCTTCAAGCCAGCCCTTTAATCAAAAATTTTGCCAACCCCTGGTGTATAGTGTTAAATCCTGTCGTTCTATCATGATAGACCTATCGGCATTACTTTACTGTTCGAAGCCCTACATTCCATAAACTGAAAATGCTTTTCAAGATTTTTCAGTCCGTTAGTCTGGAGCTACATATTGTATTTGCAATTGATACATTTCTTTCTCCAACATCAACCGACAGGCAAACAATGCATCGCGTTTAATGATTAATGAATCGACACGAAATCGATAAAACAGTCGGAAACAACTGGCAGTTTGTTTTTCTTTGCCCATGATTGTTCATAGTGCCCGTGAGTCGAATGCAACGGATCATGAATCAATCGCAGTGGTAAAATGTTTTTTATTCAAATCCCAAAAGTAACACATTTGCATCCCGCTCGTACTCCAAATACAATACAAAGCTTAATGATGTTCGTTCTGTATTTTTGTTATTTTGGGTTTGTGCGTTCCTGCTTGCTGTAGTTTTTTTTCCAATTTCACTTCCGCAAGGAGCTGAAAGCCCATCTCTGGCAATCGTTTACACTGAATCAGTCATAAATGGAATAAAAGTATGTAGTATAAATGGATGCTTAATCGCTGCCGGGATGTTGTTTATACATATATTTCATTTCCTCTCTGCTTCCGCTGATATAAATTTGCCCAACTCGAACAGGTGATTGATGTAGCATGTTTTGTAAAGCAGTTACTGTTTTGTTGAAATGATGAAAAATTAATACCTCACTAGTTCGATATTTTATTGCAGAAAAAATATATTGCGATAATTTACAACATGATTGATTTTACAACCACAATTTCAAGAAATACCATTTGCCGCACCAAATAGTATGAATAAAAATAAGTCCGTAGCCTTTTTTAATCGAGCTTTGCAGTTTGGTAACTGATCAACAAATTAAAATATTTTCCAACGTTTTACCAGACTTATAAAAAATTTTCAAGTAAAATTTCGAATCCCTGCTATTTCGAATCTTCTTTGGACGCTATTAATGCATCGATCAATTGCTTGACCTAATGTATACCTAAAATTGTGTTTAGCATACTCATTGTATTGCTTTCACGTTTGTCCAGGAGTTTCATCTAGTATTCTCTCTAGTACATCTTTATTTTTTTGTTTATTTTACTCTTATTATTTCCTGATGAATCACACATGCAACACGGCGATTGGCGACATCAGTTATCAAAGCATTATGAACTTATTGGAGTTATCGTATTACATATTACATGGCACATTTCACTTACACCAAATGCTTTCTTTTGTGCCACGTTCAGTTACTACACATTTTACGATTCTAAGTAAAGAAATGAAAAAACCTAAATTGTCATTATGTTAGCTTCTTTATGCATATTCTGCTACAGCATTATGTAGAAATACTACTAGCTAACAGTACTGCCTTGAACCCTTTTCATTTATCGTCACAATTTACGGCATAATTGCTTAACTAATGAACAGACTCCATCATCCCCAGTAAGAAATGTATTGTACAAATATAGACTATTCGCTACACGTATCATATTCCACAATAACCGCTGTTTGCCGTTGCAAGGAACGAGCGTATAGCTTTTCCTTGTCATTTATCTTCAGACCCAATTTAACACCTAATCCGAACATCCCGAAGGCTAACTGCTACGGTTTGCCTTATTCCGTGCCCTATAAGGTATCACATGATTCTCTATCACCATCGTATATGCAATTCTCGAAACTGAACGATTCGTGCTTGAATGCATATATCCGGAAAGCAAGTCGTTTCGGTAGGTGACTAATTTGAGACCGTTCGAACGTAGCCGTGTCGGACGATGGAAAACCGAATCACGGATTTCTGAGGCGAAAATGCGTCATTGTTTAAAACTGAAGCAGCTGTTTGAATAAAGCTACCGCTAATTTCACATGCATCGCCATTGCTGAATCCTTGAAGCCGTGATACAGTATCATTGTTTGCTGAACTTGCTGGACCAAACGTATCATGCAAGCAAATACAAAGCACAAAAAGTGCAGCTATGAAATAGACAAGTTTCAATTACAACTACGATGTGTTCACAAAAATCAACAGTATCACATGCAGCTCCGCGGAGAGGATTTGCTTTATCTTAAAATAAAACAAAATATTCACCAGGGTAGAAAAAGGCAATGTTTGTTCCCTTTTTAATCCCATTTTGATTCCCTGTGGACTTATGTTCCATTGTTTCTGCATGAATAGCTGAGCTTTCTGAGCATTGTTCTAGCGATATCATTATATGAGAGCAAGTTGTACTCAACAAATTGGAATCTATTCCTTATAAAAAAAAGTTTTAAAACAAGAAAGTAAACCCTTGTACCATTTCTCAGTGCGACAATTATGGAGAACTGAATTGTTTGAATGTGACTTCATCATTTTTATACACGAAGGAAAATACCTCCAAAATTCACCAGATACATTTTCCATCTGAATTCTCCTCATGGTACATCAGAAATGTTCATGATATGTGAAATGTATTTAATGTAAAAGCACTGCGCTGACAGGACTTGATGCGTAACTCGCGCAACAGGGTTTCAATCTTCTTATCAGTCTCCCGCCAGTACGTCTAACCATTTCCCGAGCGAATTCCTTGTAATACCAGCAGCAACCTGTTTTTGCTACGTATATGGCTGTGCAAACGCTTACCGGTTGCTGCTACGGCAGATGACGTGTAGTCTTAATATTCAACCGGCAAAGCCCTCTGGCAAAAGATGTCCTGTGAACTGATCGTACCGTTTGATGATAGCATGTGTTTAACGTCGTAGCGAATTTGATTCCTTGGAAGTTTTGCCCTTTGCCATGGCATTGTCGATGGCAGATGGTGGGAACTTTGTTAAATTCTAATGCCGGGGAAAAAAATAAAACAATAAACGATCTGTTCTGATTACGTTGTATGGTTTGCGACAATGCTGTCGATGCTAGTAAAAGTTTGATAATGTAAACCAAATCTGGAGGTTCATAGCAAATTAAGGTGGACTTATAGCATTTTTCTTGTTCTTGTTCTCAATGCCATATCGAAGAACAGTTTTGTCGGACGAGATACGGTTTTGCTCAATACTTTTTCATTAACACATCGACACAGAATCTGTGAGCGGTAACCGATCAAACGATCGTATATTGAAGTACCCAAACGATTATTTTGTTTGGTTGACTATTTGTAAAATCGTTCGCGTCAAGCCCTCCTGTTCATCCTACCGCCATTGCTCCACAGAACCAAAAACATTAGAAACATCGTTTTCATACCGTATTGTATATACCGTAATCACTACTGGACTCGTTTAAAAATATTTCAACAATTGGTACTGGTCCAGTATAACAAATTCGTATAACTCTATCAAACGCCTATAAGTAGGCAAAAAGTGATGCATAGGTTTGGATGCTCTAAAACAGAGATGTCAAACTAATACCCCGCGAGGTCTTTTGGTTTGGCCCGCAACAGCTTGAGCCAATTTTTTTTTTTTTTTTTTGTAGAAGCATTTCTGCCTATATAGTAAATGGCAATCAATTCCGGACTCCTGAAATATGTAGAGATTTTCAACTTCGCAGCTTTCTCTATGAATTGTCAGACCATACATCGTCATAAAACCTTGTCATTTTTTCTATCTTCTCTCTAAGCATGTATGCATAAAAAAGATAAGAATTGCAAAGTCAAAGTCAAAGAAGGAAAATTAAACATGCTTATTCTAATGAAATTGAGCCTTCAATTCCGTAAAATTTTAGTAAAATGGTAAAAAAATAGATAAGAATTATATTATTCCCTTTCCGATGATTGAATTTGCTAGTAACAAATATTTGATGAACAATTCTTCAAAGAAACAACTCACGGTTTAGTTTAAACCTCATACAAAATCTGAAATGTCCTACTGTAGTTTAGTTTAGGAAAATTACTTTTTTATTGTTAAGCCATCAATCAAGACACTTGGCAAACCAATTAAGCATTTTCTATAAGAAAAAGACTTGCACAAATTAACAAAATCACTCAGTCAACAGAAATTAAAAAATCAAGCTCTCACACTTTTTTGGCATATTGTTTTGCAAAAGGTCGAACTCCTCTTGAAGTATACTAAAGACAGAACATTATATTTCTGCAAAACTTTTAGAAATCAGATTAAATCAGATGTCAGCACAAACACCTGTTACTTTTGATATAATGTAACAAACGATCTCAAGCTTTCCATGAGGCATCCTACCAAGACCAATGTGATTAGATAAACTACAGGTAGGCTTATAACTCTAATTTTGGTGGCCATAATGAATAAAGATTTCTATGAAGATTGGCAGGAAGGACTAATGATCTGATTTTGGTATCATTTAATATCATGTAAAAACTAGGCTGTGGCTAGTTGGCGTGCTATTATTTTCAAAGGCATTTTGGCCCACGAGGTCAAATGAGTTTGACATCGCTGCTCTAAACTTTTCGGTGCATAATTGATTATTAAGAAATTTCTACAATTTTCATTTACCCAAGTAAAGCATTTATCAGACATACTTAGGACTAATATAAAAATAATTAGTCTCGTTCGTTTTAAATTACCGGTTTAATAGAGACTTTCTTCAACAATAGTTGTAAATATTCAACAATAGTTGTCCTGCACTGCTACGAGCTATTGATAGGAATATTTCAAATATTATTGTTAATATTATTATTCAATACCATACATCATCATGTCCTTGAAATAATTAACTATCGATATTTTCTTTTCTGAATTTTAAATATGCATCCAATACAATACATAAAAAATTAACATACAAGCTATCCTTTTCTACATTTCTCGGGTCAAATGTTACTCTTAATTATCAGCCATATTAAAAATTAAATGAACAAACGTATAACATGTAATTTATATTTTAATATGTATACAACATACTGTTATTGTAAAAAAACTGTCAATTGCTTATTATGTTAAACATACAGCAAACATCGTAATTCATCAACTGTGCAACGACAAGATACGTAACCTTTTGACGCTTTCACCGCTCCCAACAAATACATCTTGCTTGACATGAAACTTACAAAGTAACAGCAGATCCTTGATACCTGCTAGATTTCATGCATCACCACCCTTAATGTATCCTTTCGAAAACAGCAGTCGAAGAACAGGTGGAATAACTAAACAAGAAAAACAAAAATAAACTCTCCAAAAATCCGCATAAGCACACACAAACCAACACTAAGTGACAGGATACGTACGGTTTGGCACGACAAGGACAAAAAATTCACAAAAACAAAACAAAACACAACCCCAATCCGTATCCATTTGAGTTCGTTACAGCTGTCCAAAGCGCCCAGAGACTCTTTCGCCTTCTGTCAGGGTTCAATGAAAATATGTACAATCGGGGCATGTTACAAGGTACATCCATGTATAATTTTATCAGATTCCCATTTCCATCCGAATCCTTGACATCGCGTCAACCGGAACGTTATGGCTCATTCCTTTACTTGTGCCATATCGTGAGTCTTTCCCATTCATTCGTTCATTTTGTATTTGATTTTACAAACCAAACTTCCGTTCAATCGTATACATGTGACGTTCATGTACAACAGGTCCAGGTGATGGCGTCCAATACAATACGTCCTATTCACTTTGTGTAGGAGAAGGATTTTGCTGTCTCTTTTTTAAATTTCCTGGAAGATTTTGTTTTCTTTCCACGGAATTACAAATATGCGGGAAAAAGAAGTTTTTGTGTTGTATCATCCAACCTAGTTGAGTTCTTTTCTTTTTTTACTAAGCCGCATTATCGGATGTAACGATCTAACCTGTACTCCAGATATCACAGACAATCACAGTGTGAGTATAAAAACTAAAATATTTATAAGCCAGCAAAGCCTTGTGGGAGATTTTGGTTGAATTCGGATATTTTACAGCAAACACAAGCTGCGAAAACTGCCAAGTTGGACGTAAAACGAATCACCTCATTCCATCGCAAGCCTCCCCGGGAGCGTCATGCTGAAAAGATGTTCCCAAGCCCTACACTTGCAGTGCTCGATTGCAATCTGTTGCAATCCTTTTTTACTTCCTTTTTTGTATTGTTTTCCACTTAAAAGCTTACGCAAGGTTTGGTGCTAGATGCAATTTTTATAACCATCCTGTGTGCACTCATATGGCTGCAAAAGTACAACTACTGTCACTTTGGCATCGGTTGCCATTTTTTTTGCCTATCAAACGTTTCCATAATATCACTCAGAGTACCATTAGAAGTGCCAGATAGATCTCGTTCCTAGATTCGCTCACTTGTTCGTTCATTCCGAAGGCTAGGAGAAAAATTGAAAGGAAAGGGATCGAGTTTTAAATAAAGCTGACTTAGCCTTTCGCTTTGCCACGTTCATCGCCCCGATACGTCCGCCGAGATAGATAAACTTTCTCAATAAAACTGCACTTAAACTGTGTGATCCGGTCGACCGATACTACACAATTCCCAGCGGTCGGGGGTAGGTCATCGTTCTCGTTCACTGAGTATACATAGGAAGTCTCTTTTTTTCATTTCAAGGATTAATAAATGTATTCCGTCAGTCAGAATGTTTGAGCATGTTTTAAACTTGCTTTCAGAATTTTAATATTGATATATATTTTGTTTTAATATCCAAACAGTGCAAATTTTAAAATGCGTTTGAGATCTAGCTTTACGAAGATATAATGTAATAGCCAGCTTGTTTAGTTTTATGAAAAATAATTAATTTAAAATAAAATAATCTAGTATGTAAACATTTCATCAAAACCATTTTATCATTTTCTCATATTATAAAGCTACCACGAAGTATAGAGTTTTTAACAACCGAAAAGCCAATTAAAGAAGCACAAAAAATAGGCTCCAGAATAAAATATACTCTTCCGTTTTTGCCTTGGCTGCAAACTACGGTCAACGAATACCATCCACCAAAAGGAACACTTATACAGACCAACCAAGCCAATAGTTTGTCACACTACCGGTGATGAATTTTAATTATTTCTCCCTTGAATAATAGTATTTCCTTTTACCGTCCCATCCATACCAGTGGTCGCTTTACAGGCTTCTGCTGCTAGATGCATAAACGATCCACTGCACAACGAATTCAATTAACGAGATGCAACAAACACACCCGCATTTGAGTGAAGCCTTTTCCGCCAAAGAACTGGACGGAACCAGCAATAACAACAAAAACTACTGCAACTAATACATACATACCGGAACACACAGACAGTCACATGCTAAACACTCCTGCCTCGGAGACCACAAACTGCCTGGGTCGAGATGGATGCACGTAAAGCGAAAAGTTTTACTATCAAAACTTGTCCATTGACGATTGTTTCGATTTAGTTATTATGCAACGGTGCATTCTCTTGGTGTGGCCTTTAAATGGATCCCGCTCTTACATCATCTACCCACAGGTTGGATTGAAAACGCTAAACTTATGCATCACCGAAACATGGACAAGGGTAAGACAAGCACATACTGAATCTGGATGCAGGTCGGTGATGGCGGAATGGCTTTATCGTTCACCACAGAAATTACTAAAGCCAACTTTTTAACGAATACTCACTTAAACCCACACATACTTTTAAATATCTATCCTCCATAATTTTTCCTCGCTACTTTCATAGATATTGCAATAAATGGAAATGATAAAACTATTTGGAGTATTTGGCGACACTGGTGTACTTTATTCTGCTAAGCGTTTGCTTAGCAGAAAACCGTCTGCTAAGGATACTTCGATTGTCACAATGTCAGCACACAAAATTAGCAGTCATCATCATTCCATTTAGTAAAAACCTAATCATAGACCACCGAACTACAATAGAATTAGCTTTATGTGTTTGTGTTGGCCCTAAACAAATCAATTGTGAACGTTGAATCACTATTAATTGAAATTGGCCAGCAACAATTCTTTATTTAATCAAAACTGGTTCGATGAATCAAACTAAACAACAGCAACTAAGGAAGCGTAAACCATCAACCCTATGACATGTACCGCTCATCAACTCACGCACTTTACACTCATAATACATATTGTTAATTAATGCTGCCATTTGTAGAAGTTGATAATATTCCTTGAAATTTGGAGGTCTAAAAAGGAGCTCGTCCGTTTATCATGCACTGGGCACAGTAATGTGCAAACTGTGCCCCCTTCAGAAGAATATCAGACACGCCCTGTGAGGAAAACAATTTGTTACGTTATGTGGCGTTATCCTTTTTGTGCTGGTTACATAAACGATTTACTTACCGATAACGCCGGAATGCACACCGTTATCGGATAGATAAGAGCATAAAAGAAGGCACAAACGCATGACACCCAGAAGCCAAAGAACCACAGCACGATTAGCCAAAAGATGCACCAAATTGGATTTCCCATTCCGGCTGGTGTGTTGTTAGAAAGAAATTACGTGAAATAGACAGAAAAATCAACTGAAAGAAATTCCAACGTACAGAAACAAATACAGCCATGTGTTATTTCAAACCGAATAGCTCTTACATTTGGAATTGCAAATTGCAATAAATTAACCTTAATTGAACCTTTTGACTTTTGGATTGAAGTGACTTGAAACTGAACGCCAATGTTGATACTTTCGCGACAGACGCTAGATTTGGAGGGTTTAGAAATTGAAGCGGTATATATATATACCGCACATGTGTACATACTCTTGTATATCAATACGGCTTGAACGTCACTACTCAATCATACATTTAAAAATAAACTTCACACACTCGGAAACATAAAGTTGTCGTATTTTTACTGCATATACTTAAGTTTCCAGACAAGCAGAGTGAAAAGGATAGACATATTTTGGTGGAGTATACACAAGAATTAACGGGTGCCGATTATGCTACAGCCGATTCATCAGCGATTGATCTAGCGGTAGGCGGAAGAGGCAGCTATCACGGCGCCCGTTGCAAAAGGTATACATATTATGAATAATTGGTAAGTGCGCGGTAGCATGCATATTTGTATAAGACAGTAAGAAATTATCCAGAACTGGCTTGATAGCTATATATGCCATGATATTGAGTGGACTACAGTTCAGATGAAAATCATTCTAATTCGACCTTGTACAGTGAAAACCAACAGATGAAATTTAATCTGTTCCAGTGACATACTCATCATATGAAAAACGTTATTCGTTTTGCGGGAGGCTCTTTTATGTGTAATTTGTATGCAAAGTGAAATAATTGGTACCTGAAATGGTGGTGAAATGGCTGGTATACGCAGCTAAAAAAATGAACAATGTCTTGATAAAAGGGTAAATGTACCAATAATGGTGCAGATTTGTAGTGGTACAGATTTGTTTCAATGAATTTACAGTGTCAAAAAGGTTAAGATATGCATATTTTAACACATAGCCATTTAAAAAGTTTTATCTTCCCTACTGCTACCATTTTTACCATCAAACACTACAAAATCAACGAAAACTACATATTTTTGTGTCTGATTTGTAGTACCTATAATGGTGATAACATACCTGTTTTCTATATCTTTAATGGCACTATAGTAAAAAAATACAAGAAATTGGAAAAATAGGATAAAAGGCACTTATCATTTGCTATTCATAATAATTATTTAAAAATGATAATTCATTGTAATTGAGTCATTTACAGCGTTTATACAAATGTTAGTATTATTATTATTATTATTATTATTAATATTATTATTATTAATATTATTATTAGTATTATTATTATTATTATTATTATTATTATTATTATTATTATTATTATTATTATTATTATTATTATTATTATTATTATTATTATTATTATTATTATTATTATTATTATTATTATTATTATTATTATTATTATTATTATTATTATTATTATATTATTATTATTATTATTATTATTATTATTATTATTATTATTATTATTATTATTATTATTATTATTATTATTATTATTATTATTATTATTATTATTATTATTAATCTTCAACGGGCCGTATAATATGAGTGTTTATACAAATTATAAAAAATGCTCAATTTACTGATTGTGATCTTAAATCACATCGGTACCAAACAACACATCAGGAGCACAAATTCTATTGCTCGTAATGTGAGATTTTACTCCTTAGCGTGATTTTACTCCTTGTTGAGCATTAAGATTTGTTCGTTATACGAATAGGCCATGCTGTATGCCGTCTTTCGCTATGCAGTATTTTCCTATTTAAATCATTGTAAAAAGTAATAAATTCGAGAAATGATCCATATGTACTCTTTGATTATATCGTTTGAGAATTACCAACACAAGTGAATATCATGAACGCACTTAGTAAGATTCAACATAGCTGCGTTACGTGTTTGTGTAGGTGCTACTCAAATTGATTACTAATCTTTTGGATATAATCGACATGGGTATAATCGATTATTTTGCGGAGTTTTACATTATTATGTCAAACCTTTTGAAAACCTTCAAATAAAACTAAATAATAGCAACTAAAGCGTGACTGTGAACATTATTACATTTATTACTAGTCGACGCATATGCTTTACACTTTCAAAACATAATGTTAATTAATAGTATTATTGTGGAGTTTGAAAAAAATATTATGGGATTATCTGATGTTATCGTCTTCTGTCTCTATGTTGCATTTTCTCTTAAAACAAAAACGTACACAATTTGCGAGTACGTGTGCATCGACGCATCGATAATATGAACATGAACCTTGGTAATCCTTAGAACAAAGATTGACCGTTCTTCAGGCCCTTGGCTTTATCAATTTGGTATGATCATTAAATTCTTCGTAACAAATTTAAATTGCTGGAGCGTTTGAAATCATTCGGATAAAATAGTATACATCTTCCTTCGGTTGGTCTGATTTGACACATGGCGATCATATGAACACTCCTCATATCATTAGATGCTTCAAAACACTCATATATCCCAACCGTGGAATCGCACCGATCCAACCATTTATTAGTCACTCTTTGCTCCGCCATAGTCTGAATGTCTCGAATCAACGGCAAACATTGTATCGTCTCCAGGGGCAGGAAACCTAACTTGTCGCATACAACAATAATATTTTCAACGAATTTTTTTTTGTTATTATATTAACATAGCAGTAACATGTCAATTATTACCGTTTATTTAAATATAAGGAAAAAAATCTAATTCATTATTTATTGTTCATTTCCAAGGGACATGAATTTAGTCGATAAAAAAAATTAAAAAATATATTTTTTTCTTTCTGTCGCACCCTGTATTGTCGCATTACATACTTCAGAGGGTTGATAAATAGAGCCAGATTTGCGTCGTCGCGATAATAGTCATAGTTATGCAGTGAGCTCGAGTGAAGCAGATCCGTGTTTTATATCAGGCCGCTAAGTATAGTTAATATGAGGTTCTTAGTGACTTGTTTGTGTGTTATGGCTGCAACATAGGTGACTTATATCATACATATATTGCATACATCAAATGCTTTTAAAAGTTTTTAAGATAATTAAACATACAGTCGAACGGCAAATTTACATGGCAAATTTAACGAAGATTCGACCAAGAAGACTTGATTTTTTACATTTCTATTCGTGTTGGACAGTTAAAAAACTTCAAAGAGTCAATCAAACGTTCGAATTGGTTGGCATGATTCCAATATTTTGCCGTTCGATTTGAAGTCCGCTGTTCCAATCGACTGCCGTTTGAGACTCGAGATCAGGCTGATAGTATTACAATTTTTACAACTCCAGTATAGATTGTTACGATCAAATGTTTTATTTCATGAATAACAACGAGAGCTTTGGTATATGTTATATTCTCAACTTCATACTTAACGAGCACGGAATCCTTGAGTCGTAAGATTGGGAAATAATTCGTGGTCAATCCACATCTAGTCGATGGAATGTTCATTTATTTTATTTTAAAACTTACTGTAACGTATGCAAAAATTGGCCAAAATAATTCTAAACATGGCAATATTCGCGACTGCCAATATAACGTGATTGGGTTAGCCTCTGTCGACAATCAACGTAATGGATTTGTTTGTTTATGTAGGCGCTAATCAAATAAATTGCTAACGATACGTGTGTAGGCAATGGTAATCAACGAACCCATAGTGACCTGTGGCAAACAAATACCTCAAACAACGATGAGTCAAATTTAAAAAAAAACAGCAACAATATACGCGTTAACCGTGAACACAATTATATTTATTGCTCATCGACGCATAGACTTTACACTTACAAAACATAATGTTAATTAATGCTGCTATTGTAGAATTTTAAACATAACACCATGCGGTCTTCTGGTCGATTCCTCCCTGTTTAACCTCCCCTGTCTGTATGTTGCGTTTTACTTCAATACACACATACACACAATTTGCGTGCACGTATGCATCGATGCATTGATAATATGAACATAAACATCGGCGACCTTAGAACAGAGATTTTCCCTCCATCATGCACTTGGCACAGTAATGCGCGAACTGTGCTCCCATCAGAAGGAAATCGGACACGACCTGGAAACGGAAGAATTTGTTACATTTTGTGAAACATGGTTTTTATTGTTTCTTTTTCGTTACCGAACTACTTACCGATATATCCGGCACGCACACCGTTAGCGGGTAGATGAGAACATACCAACCCGCACAGAAGAACGCAACCCAGAAGCCGACCACGATTAGCACGATCAGCCAAATGATGGACCAAAGCAAATTTGCCATACTGGTAAGTGTTTCTGTGGAAATAAAATTGAAAAATTAAATGGAATAAATGGAATATTGTTTAAAAAAAAGTTGAAACAAAAATATCCAAAATCATAGTTTGATTTTTGGAAAACGTTAAACACCAAGAAAAAAAATTATTGGTTTAAATTAAAATAGAAATGGCCGCATCACAGATGAACAAAATTAAGCGGTGATATGCCCGATTTTAAGAAAATGATCAAGCTTTTCATCCTTCCTACTTGTGATCTATTAGCACTTTGCAAATACAATAAGCGACGAACAAATCGCCATAAAACCTTCGTGGCTTGGATGTACTGATATAGAATTGGCGTAGATATGTATACATTCAAGAACAGATGTACATTGATATTAGTTATTTTTCATATTAAACGAATATCACTTCAGTATAATCCATTAACTAGAATTAAATTCTGACATTTTCAACTACACTTATTTCAACATTATATCACTTTTATATAATTAACATCTAGCTTTGAAAGAGCTATGTAATCACTTTATTAAGTTACTTTTAACATATGCACAACATCTTCTAGCTTCGTTTCACCACCCAACGCGAACGAAAGCCACAAAACCAACGAAACAAAAACATCAACACCGAAGCGGGCATTTTAAAAATACTCGCCGCAAGATCGACGGCCAGACGCGCACAAACCAGTGAATGAAGAGTGTCCGTTAGTGGGAGAGAAGAAATCGACATAATATTCTCGTAAAATTCAAATCGCGCCCAAAACAACGGCCGAAACATCAAAACCACGCTTACACATGATTTACGCTGGAGCGCTGGGTGTGCTCAGCTCACACAACTACGAGAGCAAACCTATTCTGCACCATAAAAAAATAAATCCAACTGACTATTTTTGTGCTGCCAAGAGAAGAGTGCAACGCGTTTTCGACCATGCGGTTTTTGTTTATACATTCAACAATTTTTCGTTAGATTTAGAGGAGAAAAAGATGGTGGATAGGGAAGAAAACACAATTCAACAGATACAGCTAAATATACAGACCTAGATGCGAAGACATAGGGAGAAGGGTTGTTGAGTTTAAGGGTCTTAAGAGAAACTATTTTAGAAACAATAAATTGAAGACACTTTTTCCGATTCGGAGGGCCGCTATCGAAGGGTTGGTTTGGTGCAGTGCAACTTGCTTCAAATAGAAGCATGAAGCATCTCAACAACACATGCCGTTCTGTAGCATGTGGAACTACATTTCCAATCGCTCGCGTGACGTGTTGCCTTGCGGTCTAATGCACTTATACGTATGCATTGCTTAAAACCCTTCCATCAACTAACTTAACGAAATTGAGCCTAACGCTTTAATTTCCACTTGATGGTCAAGTAAACATAGAACAACTCTCAAACATTGAAATGTATTACTACCAAAACTATTTAATAACGTTCTTAAATCATGTGCTGGATTTACACTAATGTATTGTCAGAAGTACTTTGATCTGTTCAAATTATTCATCTATATTTCCCTTTATCGTTGCAGGTATCGTATTCAGTGCTGCAAAATATCATGAACATCAAGAAATATTCACCAACGAAAACAATGAACATATCCGTGGTAGCTTGATACCAGCAATGAGCATTTTCAATGAATGTGCGTCACGACATGCGAGTGCTTGAATCCAACGAGATACTCTGACTCACAAGCTAAGCTTAATGCCGTCACAAGCATAATCATGACTTTTTCTGACTGTGTACAGTGCTACCAAATGCCACTGTCTCAGTCACCAACACTCATGACTGAAACGATGCTCAAATCAGCTCACGTAGACAACTGAACACAATTAACACAGGTGAGACTCAAACAGTTCGTGGACCAATCACAGGCTTGATGACATTTTCTTTAGAACCCTACCCTTAATCACTCACTTGGTCACGATATTTTCTGTCGGTGATAATCACATTCTTTATTGAAATATACTTGGCGTGTGGTCATAAGCAACAAAATGTGGATTCTTTCTTGCTGTGTCTGCTTTTATTGTCTGTCGGGTCAAACAGAGCTAGAAAACATGCTCATATTGTTTCTTGGAACCACTCGCACGCACCGCACATCTTCTTTGACTATCGAGATAATCAACGACAGGAAATGTCGCGACCAAGTGACTGACCAAGAGTTGGTTGCACACAATGTCACCAAGCATGAGATGGTCGTAAAAACTGTTTGAGTCTCAGCTCTGATCATCACAGTAGAGCTGTCATGACTATGTGTCAGTGACATTTTGCAGAACTGATCACAGTAAAAAAGGTCATGACATAGTGACTGACCAAGCGATGGTCGCAAAAATGTCCAGAAGCATGCATTGTTCACACCAATCATTTGAGTATCACCTCTGATTATCACAATTGTGACGCTGACGCTGACATGGATTTTGTTTCAGTCAGATTTTTTTATTACATTGACAGTGACATTTTGCAACACTGAACGCAATATAAGACAGCTGGTCGTTTTTATTTTAAAAATTGCTTCGATACTTGTTTCAAACTTTGCAATGTTTAATACTCTTTATACATATACTCTTTACTTCCCTATACACGCCCTCATCATCGTGCACTGAAACATGTATCTGTCCAAATTTGCCCCTTTCGATTCGATGATCACCGAAGGGTTTATTCCAAGGTGGTTTCATTCATCTTCACCTCTCCCCCCTCTCCCGCTTACAAATCCTTCTCACCACCTATCACGAACACACGGCACGAACCGAACGATCAAAACAAAACCAACACCTACCACAACCTTTTTTTTTCTTTTTTCTTGACAGTCACTTACCCCACCCATGCACCGCCTAAATGCACCACTATAATACGGAAAGAATATGAATAAGAATTGTGGGTGGAAGGGTTTCGCTTATTGTTCGTTCGAGCTAGAGGGGTTGGTTGGTTCAATTTTCCCCGCGACTGCAGACAATGCTTGTACGGCACTTTTCCAAATTGCGCTTAAAACGCGTACACATTCCAACGGCACACATACAACTATGTCTACACCCTCCTTTACCACCCCAAGGTGCGAGGGAGAAGAATTGTGTGTTAAACGAAATGCATCGAGCAGAGCAGCTTAGTAGTATAGCCTACTTCACCCTGTTGCAATGTGGTTTCTTTCTGTTTATTTAAAATCACCAAGCAGTCAGGTGGGTGGATTCAACAGTCGAGTGTACGCTAAATACAGCCGAGTAATAATATTTCAAACGTAGGGAGTGTCACACACACACATACGCGCAGCCCTTTTAAAGAGGTGAAACGCATCGTATCGTTTGCGCACGTCGCTTCCATTGCGTAGGCTAATTGGTGACCCACATGAGCCAAACCACATACTTCCAGGTGCAGGTATCGTCAAGTAAACCAGTCAATTAGGGACTGCCCTTTAAGTATGTAAGCTATTGAAGCACGTTCGAGTGGTGTTCCGAATTCATAAAACGGCGACAACTGTTTGCGGCTCGCTGCACCAAAACGTGCTGGAATGACTTTCACGTTGCTAATCAAAAACAGTTCCAACTCTGTAAGCAATCGGTTCGTTAGGGTGAATTGCGATAATGCTGAATTATTGCTGAACAAAGGTTGCAAGTTCTTTGACTTCTAACGTTCTGAAATATTTCTAATTTTCAGAACAGATCAATCGATTTCTTCTAATGGCGTAGACAGAGCTCGTTTGATTTTTTATTTTTTGTAAAATAGGGTATTAAATCACTTAAATTGTGTTGCGATTTTTTTCCCGTTCGTTTGTTAAAACAAACTCCAATTAAGATCCCGCAGTTTCGGCACAAAGGCAGCCGAAGGTGATTAGAACACCGCCAATGTTCGATCGATCGAACCCAAAGTAAAGGCGTGCCATCATCATCATCATCAACATGATCATGAGCATAAGCGTGGTCGTGATGCAAGCATGGATGTCGTCATCCGCGAGCGATTCCAGCGTTTGTTTATGATCTCAACCTGCACAAGCGCCCTGACCTCTGCTCCATGCCGTTCGTGCCACGCTGCACCAAATCGAGCGTCGAATACGTTGAAGTTTTGCTTCACCGGGACTTGACTAATGGCAATTAAATAAATTCAAAACGCTCCGTATGGGTGTGGTGTGGACAAAAGTGCCACTTACAAATTTCTAAGACACACATATCATTCGCATCACATTCGAATGGAAGAAGATTGCTGTCCCCATCTGGGATTTATTTGCGTCTAAATTAAATTTTACCCCATATTACAGTTCACAATAATCATCCGAAAAGAAAGGCTTTCAATTTTCGCGCCATCATCATCTTAGTTGCAGTGTGAAGGAAGGGTAGAGGGGTTTTTTTTTATTTCTTTTCCCAACCCGTTCAAAACAAACCTTCCCATACACACGCACACACACACACACACACACACTGAAGATCGTACACCCTCGGCTCACTCGTACACGGTACGATCGCCACGATTGCGAGGGAGCGAAAGAGAGGCAGAAAACGATCGAGCAAGATCTTAAGCGCCACACACGAAAGGGAAAACTAAAAACAATCTTCCAACCAGCAAAGCGTTCGAAGGCGGGGTGAAAAAACGCACCAAAGCACCAACTCGCCTTCAGCTTGGCGTGACCACCACTGTTTGCTTCTCTCGGAACCATTCCCCCCCCCCCCCACCAAACTCCCCATAACACCCTCTGCCAACTATTTTGTGGTGACTATTTTTTTCAAAATGATGTCACCCGCGAAGCACGCTAGCAGCACTAAATAACAACGAATATTAACATGACATCACACACACACACCTTCCCACCTCTTGAATGACCCCTACAACAACGTAAGCGAAGGAATATGAATCGAAGTTGGGGCCCGTATGGGGCCGATGTTGATCAGCAGGGGTCAGCAAGGTGATGCTTAGAGTCGCAATCGAAACATCTCCACCTCTAGGGGGTGGGTGGTTGGTGGGATAAAACAAAGCAATCAAAAACATAACCGGTTGGACATTACGGGCTACGGCCAAACTCACCCGTCACCGGAAACTGGGGAGATTAGAACGCGCGAGCCTGAACGAAAAGCTGTCGCCACAGCACACGGCCGACCCTTTCTACTAGGACAATCACAGCCCTGAGTCAACCCGTTTTATCGTTATCAAAATCTGGAAATCGATGTTTACGAAATACTTTGGCATTTCTGACGCTAAACACCATTGCACACCAAACCGGGTCGCCCGATCCATCTCTTCGACCCGCGGCCGAGCTGATAAGAGCCCGTCTTTTCACCGGCGCATGTGACCGGGCTGCAGCGTATCTTTCTGCTGTACCTGCTGTCGTTACTTATTTGCCTATTTATCACCCTCGCAGCCGGCAAGCGGGGCCAGTGACACAAAGTCACATCGACTAAATCCTTCCGACGAGCTTGTGCAAGGTGCTGCTGATGGTGGACCCCCATTTTTATCTGCCTCGGTTTCGTCTGGTTGGTTTGGGAGTTTTAATTCTGATAGCGCCACGAGCGATGGAGACACGGGAACAGCGGATGCGCTAACCACAAATCACTCGACACCGACGTTCGCATCATCTCGACACGGTTTGAAATGCACACATACACAATCACAATCCTCTATGTTTTCTCTCCCTTATTTTCGGGGCCTAGGGCCCCTTTACTGCCCGCCCTTCAATGCCCTTCTTGCCGCGTTTCGGCACACAAGCTGGTGAAAGTTACCTTGAACCTTTGGTGGTTGTTTTCTGTTTAGATTTTCCTTCCCACAAACGGGTTCTCGTCGCTGGTACACGCTGGTAAACAACCGAACAATGCGGGCTGCCGACCGTCCCTTAAGCCGTTCAAATACACACTGCAAGCGAGAATGAATGAGATGCGCGCGCGGGTTCCATTTACGGTTCGCGCAAAGTGGAATGTGCTGCCCGCGGCCACACGCACACAAACGAATCACGGAGTGACTCGAAAGAGCGAGAGAGAGTGAGAGTGCGCTTGGGGAGTACGGCGGCTGAGAAGAACCGGTCCCGATAGGTGTGTAAACAGCAACCCTTCATCCCCAACCCTAGACCTCCGCGGCTATAGCCCTCATCATCCCCTCCCAACTCATCTCAGCCGTTCGCGCAAGCGTGGGCCGTGACGAACGCACTCGGATCGAACCGCTTTGATGGTGTGGGTTGTTTTATGTTCCCCCACAACATGCACAGGGTTGGTGGTCGTTCTTGGCGCTGGTTGAGCGGCTTATCAACATCAAGAGCTACCTACAATCGATGCATCTATTAACACACGCTAGCATAAAGTTCTTAAAAAAACCTAAAGGTAAAACCGATTCGCATCAACATCTTTCCTCAGCATGGTTTCAGAAGTGGCTTGCATACGGGTAAGCTGCGGTGTAAAATTTGGCTTAAAAACCAAATACCGGATGAAAGACATGGCCACGCTTTACACTTTACAGAAGAGCAGCTATAACATGATGGGTGTTTTTGTATACAATTTCAAATTTAAAAAATGCTTTTATAATGAAGTACGGTATTACATAATAAAAATCACTTAAAATCTTTTAATAGCAAAAATACTAGAACGCCAACATTCTATGGAAACAATACCACCCTGTACCTATCCAAAAAGATAGCACTACAATGCGCCGTCGCTGACCAACAGCTTTAATCCATCGAGTTAAGATAAGCTTAAAGATAGGACTTAGATCATGCCCCCACTGTCCCTACTTTGTAAAGCAAAGATGCCATGTTATGCAATAAACAGAATGCAGTGTACTAGTAAAGCGAGAATGATTAATAATCAAATTATTTTTTTCTGTTTTCTCCAGTAAATAAGCACCATTTTAACATTTGCTAATGCTGCTTAGGGCCGGTGTGGTAGTACAGTCGTCAACTCGTTCAATTCAACAACATGCCCGTGATGGGTTCAACCCCGAATAGACCGTGCCCCCATACGTAGGACTGATTATCCTGATATGTGTAATCAATAAGTCACTGAAAGCCGAGCCCCCCACTAGTGGTACACAGACAGGCCTTGACCGACAACGGTTGTTGTGTGTGTGTCAAAGAAGAAGAAGAATGTTGCTTAGCTTTTAAATTTCAACAAGAAACTCATGTTATAATATTTGAAATCTGCTTTTGTTGCTTGATAAAATACTGAGACAGTGAGAGCGACGCATGAATCCTTTTTCTCCTTTTGATCCTTCCACATCCGATTTAGGATCTCGATCACTTTCTCGTACGTGTACTAAGCGCTTAGAGGACATATACTAATTGATCGATCTTCTGCTATGGCACAACAACCGTTGCCGGTCAAGGCTTGCCTGTGTACCCACTAGTGGGCTCGGCATTCAATGACTTACAGCCTATGTACGATCAAAGACAACTTACAGTTCAAAAATATATAGAACAAATTTCAAATCAGAATCGAGCACTATCAAGAAAAAGAAAGCTCTAACTTGAAGTTTATTCTTATAGTATAATTAGTTGTAAAAAATCAATGAAGTATGTTTAAGATGCATTAATTTTTCTTTTTGAAGCGATGATTTGTACCAGAGTTTTTATATGTTACTTGGTTCTAACCACGGGTTCCGTACCATTCAAAAAACAGACCCATGATATCAACCAGAGATGGATTTCTTTTAGTACCGTCCTTCTGCAGCCCGAAATGACCGCACAGCTATTGATTCGCGTCTTCATAACCTAAGTTGTAATCGATTCTTTGAAGAGTATAATGCAGTGATGAGTCGAGCTGCCAGCACATAATACATCGCAAACAATATATTAAGCATCAATTGTCTAGCCCAGTCAAAATGTAATTGATATTTTTTTCGGCAAAAAAATAACTGTTTATTTCAATAATGTGCTAGCCTGCGTCCATTTGATATATCGTCACTTACTGCCAAGACACGCATTGAAACTTAGTCTATTATTTTAAAAAAAATCAGAACAAACTACAATAGACTCTCCCACGAATTCAAATGCCCACTAGAGGCAGCTAAGTTGGACCAGATGTGTTCCCTCAATTCTGCAACATTTGTGGTGTCGTTCAAACAAAACTCGTAATATTGATTGTCGGCTAACGATAGCACACGAATTCCACTGCCGCTAGCGTTGAACTGTACGTACAGATTGCAATATTTACGCAAAAATCGGTTAAGCAACCTAAAAAGGGACAACAATATGACATTAGATTAAATAAATAATAATAATAATAATAATTGTAATATTAAACATATTCATACCACTATACTATGGTTCAACTCACATTTCATTCATTTGGTGTGATGGATCAGTCGATCCTCGCGGTATTTCCTGTTCTGTCGATTCTTTCACCGGCAGCTGTGCGCCATCAATCGACAGCTGCTCTAGCGCAAGAAGGTTGCATTTCTTTTCTATACTTTCCAACACTTCGACTGCTTTCGCGTGCTGCTGTTGCAAACCTTTAATGTCCTCCGAGTACACCAGTTCCAATTCTTTCTTCTTAAGCAGTTGTTCAAGGCAGGCATCTGAACCAATAAAAGCGGTACATTAGTTATCAAGCTACAACAACAGACATACAGTGTAGAACGCAACACGCACCTCTCTGTTCGACCAGCTTCTTAAAGCGCGAAATAATTTCTTTCTCTTGCACATCGCAATGAACACTGTTTGAAATATATTTTAGAAGTTTTTGATTAAATTCCGCAAACGATAACTTTCCGTTTTGGTCCATGTTTGGCTACGAGTTGGTAGAGCACCTTCGCTCCGGCAGCGTCGTCGTTTGTTGCCGTTGCGTTGATGGCCAATGTAAACAAATGCTCGGTTTACGTTCAAATTTGACAATTGCCGTTGGTGCTGTTTGGCAACACTGTACCCCATTTACAGTCTGTTTCCGAAATAAGCGGTTCGCCGTTCAAATAGACGTAGAGCGTCAAAGGACCCTCAATTTTGCAAACAGAGCTATTTGTCTCACGCGAAATTGATGCTTCATCCGGAATAGTTAAATTATCCAGTTTGTTTACAGGATTAATTATTATTGCCAGATTATTTCCGAAGTAAACAAAAATAAATTGATACTTTTTGCATTTTTTTACGTTTATAAACAAAAAATAGGCATATTGATTGGGTAACACGAGCCACTTAAATCGACTGAAGTGAAATGTATCATCGCAGTTTATCGAAAACTCAAATTTATTTCGTCAAAAACAAGTGCGACATTTTAGCGCGTGACAACTGGCGCTCTACGTCCATAGCATGGATTGTGTAGGAAGGAGGTAAAATATCAGCCAACATCGGACTGCCATTATACAGCAGAAAGCCCTTGAAAATACCCTCTAATACTTATTATTACTAGAAGCATACATACTCATCCTATAAAATGTACGAACCAATTACCCAAGCGCCACAGATTAAGCTTAAACGACTGGAAAATTGAATATCCATAGAAAAAAAATGAAAGCTCCACAGCTTCATTGGTTTGATCAATAGATGGCGTATTACAACTCATCATTATATTGCTATCCTTTTCTTGCAATGTGTTTCGACAAGTTGCATTTTATTATGACCTATATAGCCTTCTAACTTTCTGAGCAAAAATCTATATAGATGGTCGTGTGGTTAGATACGTGGGTATCAACACCAATGACCATTGCTCAAATCTCACTTGCTTCAGTGCTGGTGGTTTCCGTTGGAGTTTAGTATTTAAACAATCGTATCGCCGTTCTAGTTCTAGCGATGCATAACTTCAATGCGAAACCATACAACAGTACAGAGGAAATGAGAAAGCTCTCCTCCAAGCGATGAAGCTCAACTGGTTGGGGTATCCCACCAACAGATAGCGCCACCAGCTTTTTTGCTATTTTTAGAATGCATGAGTCGTTTGGCGTCTGCTAAACGAAGTCTTTCTATATTCCGTTTAGGTAGAGAACTTGAGTCGTTTAGAAGCCGTTTAGTGGTCGTTTAGTGGATTTGTGGCACTTGGGTAACAATTTTATTTCAATGACCTGACCGAATTTTCATTTTAATCTCAGTTAAAATTTGAATCGAAAAGGGGTTTCAAATGGCAAACTGTCTTTAACGAACTTTTGACTACTTGTCATTAGCAAAAATGAAATTAATACTAGATTAGAATTCTTGAAGCAAATTGTACAGGCGGTCCCCGAGATACACGGTACCTCTTACACGCGGATTCGGAGATACGCGGTTTTCTAAATTTGACAGTTCTTTGAGCAAATTGTACTGATTTGACACATCAATTGTAAATTGCCAAATAATTTCCGTTTTGATCGAATGTTAAAAACAATTTCAAATTGTTTAAAACTGTTATCATTGTTTATTCAGTCAGAACAATATCAAATAATTCATAAAGTGACTAAAACTGCCTCCTACTTGCAAAATTACACGAAAATTAGTGATATTTTAGCTGGAAATCACGAGATTCGACTTACGCGGAAATTCGAGTTACGCGGTAATTTGCGGCCGTTTTTGGTCCCCATTAACCGTGTATCTCGGGGACCGCCTGTACTGATTTGACAGTTGTTCAGCTAAATTTAGAAAACCGCGTGTCTCCGAATCCGCGTAAATCGAGAACCGCGTTACTAGGGAACAGTCTGTATTTGTACGGCTTCCGATCATTATACCTCACCAAGATGTATAGAGCATGCTGTGATACCTAAATGACGTGACAACGTGTAAACAACCGAGCTTCGGACACTTTCCCGAAGTTTGACACTTGTTGTATGTAGTTGTGAAAATCTTCTCACTCAAAACAAGCCCGCTCGCCGCAACTCTGCATCGCGGCTAGATATTTTTACAAAAATTAAAGTGAAACTCTAAGCTCGAAACGTCGCAAATAGTTGTATTCTTTAGAATAAACATTGCAGCAGTGAGCGCAATAGAATTGTAGCACAAAAGTGAGGAAACGAATCCGGCATAGTGAATTCCATTTTGTTGTTTTGCACACCGCCTGCATTGTTGTGCATATGATGCCTCCCAGCGCCCGGGATTACGCACGCCAGACAACATTTCTACTTACACAATAATTTTCTTGCAAGCAAATTATTCAAACGACTGCAAAACCATGAGTAACAGTAACAGCGACAACGAAAATGAGGGAGGTCTCAATTTGGCTGGCTTCCTGTTCGGGAACGTCGACGAAAATGGGCACCTGGATGGGGATTTTCTTGACGAGGAAGCAAAGCAGCAGCTGTCTTCGCTCTCCCGCATGGGTCTGTCGTCCTTTCTCGCGGACGTTCTGCAAGATGACGATGCCGAGAAGCCTACGCGCCGCCCGTACAGCGATAGTGATGATTCTTCCTCGAGCGATGACGATCGGCGACGCTACGACGATGACAGTGACGGAGCGAACTACAAAATCAAAGCCGACTGTGCGGTGGATTATTCGGACATAACCGAGCTGGCGGAAGAGTCAGCAGTTCCTCCACCGACGGTAAGCAAGACGGATGAAACCGATGATGCGAAGGAGGAGGACAAAAAGAATATCAAAGTAGAAGATGATATCGACGATATTGAAGCGGCGATACCGTGCACACGCGTCGATGCTCGAGGAACTTCTGATACGACCGCCGTGAAGGAAGAAAATGTCAGTGGCGCGGACGGTGTGGACGATAAGGACCTTATGCCCCCGCCGACGGCCCCGGTTAGTGCTGACGGCACTACCGGCACTACCGGCACCTCCACCACCGCCACCACCACGGACGACGCTTCGAAGGATAAACCGAAAAAGCTAGAAACCCCGCTAGCCGCAATGTTACCGTCCAAGTATCAAAACGTAGACGTGCGCGAGTTCTTCCCCGACTTTCGACCGGACAAGGTGTTGCGCTTCTCGCGCCTTTTCGGGCCGGGCAAAATTTCCAGCCTACCGCAGATTTGGCGCAGCGTTAGGCGACGACGGAACAAAAAGTCTCAATCGTCCTCCAGGAAACCGCGCGACGGTTCCGATTCGACGTCGGACTCGGACGAACCGAGGCGTCGGCAGTACTTCACGCCGACCTACGCACCGCTCCCGCCTAAGGACATGTGGGCGTCCGATGAAGAGTTGCGCTTTACGAGCCGCGAAGCGGACGAGGAGAAGGAAATCAAGGATAAAGAGTCGGACAGCAAGGGCGACTCGAAGCCGAAGGTGGCCGACTGGCGCTACGGTCCGGCACAAAAGTGGTACGACATGTTGGATGTGCCGGATACGGGCGAAGATTTCAACTACGGCTTTAAGCAAGCCGATCCGGCAAAGCTCGAAGCGCTGCCTTCGGTAACGTCCGTCACCGACAACAAAGCGTTCCCGGACGATGCGTTTCTGATGGTGTCACAGCTGCACTGGGAGGACGACGTGGTGTGGGATGGGAACGACATCAAGCACAAGGTGCTGCAGAAGCTGAACTCGAAGGTGAATGCGGCCGGCTGGTTGCCGTCGAGCGGTTCACGCACCGCCGGAGCATTCAGTCAGCCGGGAAAGACGCTGCCAGCATCGCCCGCCAGCACGGGCTCGAAAGGGTCGAGCGGTAGCAAGATGAGCAAAACGCAAATGATCATCAATGCGGCCCAGAAGGCACAGGAAGAAAACGAGGACGCCTGGTACAGCATCTTCCCGGTGGAGAACGACGAGCTCGTGTACGACAAGTGGGAGGATGACGTGATTTGGGACGCGGAAGCAGTGACCAAGATCCCGAAACCGAAGGTCCTGACGCTGGATGCAAACGACGAGAACATTATTCTCTGCATTCCGGACGATATCGATCCGTCGAAGATCGTGCGCAACACCGGGCCACAGCCGAAGGTGAAGATCCCCCATCCGCACGTGAAGAAATCAAAGATCCTGCTCGGCAAAGCGGGCGTCATTAACGTGCTGGCGGAGGACACGCCGCCACCGCCGCCCAAGAGCCCCGATCGCGATCCGTACAACATTTCCAACGACGTGTTCTACATGGCCAAGTCGACGGAAGCGACGCTCAAGATCAAGGTCGGCGGTGGCAACCTGCTGCAGCACTCGACACCGACCGTAGAGCTGCGGGCACCGTTCGTACCGACGCACATGGGACCGATGAAGCTGCGCATGTTCCATCGGCCGCCAATGAAAAAGTACTCGTACGGTTCGCTCGCCTCCAGCAATCCGCAACCGGTGCTGCCGCTGCAGAAGCACATCAAGAAGAAGGCCAAGCAGCGAGAGCTGGAGCGTATTGCGTCGGGCGGTGGCGATGTGTTCTTCATGCGCACCCCGGAAGATCTTACCGGCCGGGATGGCGAGCTGATCTTGATCGAGTTTTGCGAGGAACATCCGCCGCTGATGAATCAGGTCGGCATGGCATCGAAGATAAAGAACTTTTACAAACGCAAAATGGGCAAGGATCCCGGACCGCCCGAGTTCCGCTTCGGCGAGACGCACTACGCCCACACGTCACCCTTCCTGGGCATTCTTCACCACGGGCAGTGCATTCAGGCGATCGAGAACAACATGTACCGGGCGCCAATCTATCCGCACACGATACAGGAAACAGACTTTCTCGTGATTCGTACCCGCAACAACTACTTCGTGCGCGAGATGGACGCGCTGTTCACGGCCGGCCAGGAGTGCCCGCTGTACGAGGTGCCCGGACCGAACTCGAAGCGTGCGAACAACTTCGTGCGTGACTTTCTGCAGGTGTTCATCTACCGGCTGTTCTGGAAGAGCAGGGACAATCCGCGCAAGATCCGGATGGACGACATCAAGAAAGCGTTCCCGGCACACTCGGAGAGCAGCATTCGCAAGCGACTGAAGCTGTGTGCGGATTTCAAGCGCACCGGTATGGATTCGAACTTTTGGGTCATTAAGCCAGAGTTCCGGCTGCCGTCGGAGGAGGAGATACGTGCGATGGTCTCGCCGGAACAGTGCTGCGCGTACTTTAGCATGATCGCAGCCGAGCAGCGGCTGAAGGATGCGGGCTACGGCGAGAAGTTTATCTTCGCCCAGCAGGAGGACGATGACGAGGAGATGCAGCTGAAGATGGACGATGAGGTGAAGGTAGCTCCGTGGAATACGACCCGCGCCTACATACAGGCAATGCGGGGGAAGTGTATCCTGCAGCTGAACGGACCGGCCGACCCGACCGGCTGCGGGGAAGGGTTTTCCTACGTGCGAATGCCCAACAAACCAACCGTGAGTGTACTGTTTGCTTGTGGTCGGTGGCATCTTTGCGCCATGCTTATTTAACAATCTCTATCTATTGCAGCAACAAAACAAAGAGGAAACGGAAAGCCAACCAAAGCGTACCGTCACCGGTACGGATGCCGATTTGCGGCGATTGTCCCTAAACAATGCTAAAGCGCTGCTGCGCAAGTTCCAGGTGCCGGAGGAGGAAATTAAGAAACTGTCCCGCTGGGAAGTTATTGACGTCGTGCGCACGCTTTCGACCGAGAAGGCCAAGGCGGGCGAGGAAGGCATGGACAAGTTCTCGCGCGGCAACCGGTTCTCGATCGCCGAGCACCAGGAGCGCTACAAGGAGGAATGCCAGCGCATCTTCGATCTGCAGAACCGTGTGCTAGCCTCGTCCGAGGTGCTGTCCACGGACGAGGGCGAATCGACCGCGTCGGAGGAGTCCGATCTGGAGGAGCTGGGCAAGAATCTGGAGAACATGCTGGCGAACAAGAAAACGTCCACCCAGCTGTCGCTCGAGCGCGAGGAACAGGAACGGCAAGAGTTGCTGCGAAAGATCATGGAAGAGCAGGGTGGTTCGGGGCAGAAGAAGAAAAAGGACGACGAAGGCATGAAGGACGAGCAGCAGTCAAGCACGGCGAAGATTTTGAAAATCACGCGCACCTTCAAGAATGCCGAGGGGCGCGAGTATACCCGCGTGGAGCTGGTGCGGCGCAGTCCCGTGATTGATGCGTACGTGAAAATACGCACCACCAAGGATGAAGCGTTTATTCGCCAGTTTGCCACACTCGACGAAGCCCTGAAGGAGGAAATGAAGCGCGAGAAACGACGAATCCAGGAGCAGCTGCGGCGTATCAAGCGAAATCAGCAAAAGATCGGCATGCAAATGCAAAATCCGCACAGTTCGGTCGGTACGCCCATCAGTCTGGGAGATCGGGAAACGAACACGCCGAAACCGTTTGCCAACCGCATGCTCGACATATCCGGGCGCAGTCTGGACGGTTCCGGGGCGGGGCCTTCCGGTGCGGGCGCAGCAGGCACTCCGGGAGCGAGCAAGGAGCACAGCCCTTCGTCGTCGTCGCGCCGAAAGGCAAAGATCAAGCCGGACCTGAAGCTCAAGTGTGGCGCCTGCGGTCAGGTCGGCCACATGCGTACCAACAAAGCGTGTCCGCAGTATTCGGGCATTTTGGCAACGCCTTCGCTGAACGTCGCCATGACCGAGGAGCAGGAGGAGGAGATCGAGAAGGAGCTGAACGCTGACGACGAGGCCGACCTGGTGAACGTCGACGGCACAAAGGTGAAGCTCAGCAGTAAGCTGCTGAAACGCCACGAAGACGTGAAGCGCCGAACGCTGCTGCTGAAGGTCCCCAAGGAGGCGGTCGGTAAGAAGCGCCGGCGGGTCGGGGGCGATTCACACTGTGACTATCTGCAGCGGCACAACAAAACCACGAATCGCCAGCGCACCGATCCGGTGGTGGTGTTTTCGTCCGTGCTGGAGCAGGTGCTGAACGAATTGCGCGATATGCAGGACGTGCAACCGTTCCTGTTTCCGGTCAATGCGAAGCAGGTGGTCGACTATCACAAGATCGTGCAGCGACCGATGGATCTGCAGACGATACGCGACAACGTGCGGCAGAAGAAGTACCAAACGCGCGACGAGTTCCTCATGGACATCAACCAGATCGTCGAGAATTCGGCCCTGTACAATGGTGCGAAAAGTTCGCTCACGGTCGCGGCCCAGCGCCTGCTCGAGCGGTGTAAGGAGAGCATACAGGAGCGGGAAGAGCGGCTGACGCGGCTCGAGAAAAGCATCAATCCACTGCTGGACGATGACGACCAGGTCGCACTGTCCTACATTCTGGGCGAGTACGTCAATGGACAGCTGAAATCGATGCCGGAAAGCTGGCCATTCCTGAAACCGGTCAACAAGCGGCTGGTGAAGGATTACTACACCATCATCCGCCGACCGATGGATCTGGAGAAGGTGTCGAAGAAGGTCGCTTCGCACAAATACCACTCGAGGATCGATTTTCTGGCCGACCTGCATCTGATTGCGGACAACAGCGAGCAGTACAATGGTGCCGAGGCAAACTTTACTAAGCAGGCCCGCCAGATGGTGGAAGCCGCCCGGCAGGCGCTGGACGCGATGGAGCACAGCGTGGCCCATTTGGAGAAGAACATTGCCCTGGTGCAGGAACGGGCGCGCAATGAGGACGATGACATGGACTGGGAGGATGATGAGCAGGAGTCGAAGGGTGATGCAGGCGGTGGTTCTCGCGACACTACGCCCGACCTGGAAGACGGCGGTAACGATAGCAACCCCGACAGGCCTCCCTCTTCAACCGATGCATCGAAGGCAGCGAGGGCAGAGGCGAAGCGTGCTCGAGCTCGTCAACGCAAAGCCGCCAAGGACGATGGTAAGTACGGTGCACATGTGCGTGTGTGTATATTTTTCTTTCACATTATTTCATCGCTACCTTTATGTACATATGTGTCAGTGTGTGAATGTTTTGTGTGTCGATCGTGTACTATAACATCATTACTAATAATAACAAGTGCATCTTTGAAGATCTGTCATCGTCCCCGGCTTCAGCCGGAAGTGTTCGTGTACATAAAACATAACCGTTTGCTGCTTCGTTTGAAATTAACCGATATTTCATCCACTAATATATTTCTCAAAGAATCTATTCATCGATATCGACCTTCTATACATTCATGCCAGAAGGATTATTGATCAAAAATCATATTATTAATTCGAACCGTTGCTAGCTGATTAAAAAAAACAAAGGGAAACTGTTAATTTCGTCTTGCAATTGTGCGATGGCAAGACTCCTCAAAATAGTGTTTCATTATTGTTATTAATATTTCAATGTGCATTTGTGAAATGGAACACGTCGTATGCGCCTAACTATCGTTCGCTTCTGCTTGCTGTGTTTAATCGTCCTTGCCTTTCGGCCCATAATCCCCGCGTAACTAAATGCATCCAAACTCAATCGTTTGTGTCTATCGAGTTTTAAAAATGCAATCTCTTCATCCACGGGCCCCAACGCGGTCATTTGCTGAGGTGTACAACCACTTAAAGGCATCACTTTTTCCCCCTTTCTGTAAATGTGATAGATTTTGCCCGCCGACCGTACGGTACGGCCTATTCCGAGTCGGCAATGCCTTTCCCAATCGTTCGGCCGAATGCCATTCCTTCATATCACCGCCCTGGGCCGAAGCTCGGTTCAAATGTGGGCGGAATGGCGAGCTTTGTAGGCGACACGGAGGCACTGCGTGCAATTTCCCGTAGCAGCAGTAGCACGGTGCCCGAAAGCTCGCAGATGATGCATCCTAACGTAGCTGCTTCGGCATACGAAATGAACTGGATGAACCTGGGTGCGGACAACTATGACGAAATGCCAGGACCTTCTTACGGGTACAGTAATTTCCCGAACCAGTACGGAAATGAGTACGGCGGTGGCGGTGCCATTCCGGCTGGGTTAAACGAATCGCAGTCTTCGCTACTTCCGGATAGCTTTGGCTATGACGCACGAAACCAATCCACCTTCCAACCCATTCGGTTGGCCACTGCACAAAAACGAGGTAAGTTGTCAAAGTTGCTATACTTTGGCGCGAGATGCAATGAAAGCAATGATGTTATAGACACGGTTTACAGACACGGAAGGGAAATTGTTCGTAGCGTTTGGTTGTGAGTTTGAATTTGATCATAACGGCGGTTTCTAACCATTTCCATTTCGTTCCCACACGCGCAGCAGGTCATCAATATTCAACGGATGATGAAGAGTTTGAGGAAGTGGGCACAAGCGATAATGAAGGCGTTTCTGTAACGCTGGAGCAGTCGAACACGACCTCCAGTATGATGCCTCCGCAAAGCGAGGACGACAGCCAGCAAGCAGCAGAGGCGATGGTTCAGCTCAGCAGCGCACAGTACTACAACTCGGCCCAGGACGAATCCATGGAGATCGACCCCAACTACGATCCGAGTGATTTCTTAGGCATGTCCAGCCGGCAGCAGACAGGTGACTCAGGACGCAACGACGCAGGCATTCAACAATCTTCGGAAGCAAGCTATTCCGTGGACCAGAACGCTCCTAGCAGCGAATACTCTCAAGACGCTGGCAGACAAGAAGCCAACGACCAGGAGCAGCAGCAGCAATTTCAGTATCAACCCGACCCGACTGGTCAGTCGATGGACAATCCATCCCAGCAACCTGCTGCCCTTCCGACGCTGCAAACGCTACACTCGGATCTGGCCATTTCCGACAGCGATGATGAGAAGACCAACTTGCAGATGGATGAGGTGCGAGACGATAACGATGATAACGATGAGGGTGGTGATCTTTGGTTCTAAATGCGGATATGTTATGTTTAGGTGGATATATGTGAAGTACAGAAATAAAACCTGCAAACAAAATCCAAAATCGACAATCATCGGGTTTCGGATATTGCTTGCGCGATCGAAATGATGACTCCATCCACGTGTTTGGGTGGTTTCTTAAAAGCAAACTGTATTGCGGCAACTCAGCTCTTACAGCAACTTCAAATGACCCGTCACACTGTCCACGGCCACGATTGGGGCTGGTCCAACGGCTAGCACGGTTTTAGTGTTAGGTTCAATCTGCGTACGCCCAGCGTCGCGTATTAGGCAGCAATTGAGCTTGTTCGCTTTCGCCGTTCGGTAAATTTCCATCATGGCCTCTTCGGTGTCCACCTTCAGTGCGATTTTGGCCTGTCCACCGTTCTGCCACTTTCGGATCGCCGCCGGCGTGTTCCGCACTCCACTCTCGTACGCTCCAACGGCTGCATGGCCACACTGTGCCGCTATCTTGCCTTTGCCCATCTTCAGGTCATTCCGCACGACGAGAACCATTTTGTACTCTCCACCCATGTCGGCGAAAATCTAAAATCGCAACATGATTTCACATTTTACGTACTATTTTACATATTCCCAGGGGCTACCCGCCGTTAGTGGTTTACCTTGTCGGTTCCTTCATTTTTGGTGTCTTGCTTTTCCGCCGAAGCTGACCTGCTACCATCCAGAGGAGACCGTCTTGCGACGGCATATCCCACCGCAAAAGATACAATAGTGGCGGATATGCCTACGATCACACTTGTGTCGAACATTTTACGAAGAAAGTTTACCGGCTTGACGCAGAAAGTGCACGCGGAATGTGAAATTCGTTTGTTTTGTTCGATGACATTTAATCTGTTGGTTGGTGTGAAGTTTATAGCCAGAGTGACCAGAAATACCGATTTATCTGTATTCCTACCGATTTTTGATATGCCTACCGATTCACAGATGACCGCCCAAAAACTACAGATTTTCCATTTATCCTACCGAAAATTACAGATATTTGATTTTTCAGTCGTTTTAGCATAATATGTGGCGCTTGGGATGCTTTCAAGGATCGCTATCCTCATTTGTTACTTATCGCGCTGATGCACGTTTGTTTGGCTGGCACTTGAAAAATGCTACAAGCGTTTTGAATTCAAAATTTTATCCGTTAAGTTTAATGTTCATACCCAAGTGCCACAAATCCACTAAACGACCACTAAACGGCTTCTAAACGCCTCAAATTCTCTACCTAAACGGAATATAGAAAGACTTCGTTTAGCAGACGGCAAACGACTCATGCATTCTAAAAATAGCAAAAAAGCTGGTGGCGCCATCTGTTTGTGGGATCCCAACCTGTGGAGCTTCCTCGCTTGGAGGAGAGCTTTCTCATTTCCTCTGTACTGTTGTATGGTTTCGCATTGAAGTTATGCATCGCTAGAACTAGAACGGCGATACGATTGTTTAAATACTAAACTCCAACGGAAACCACCAGTACTGAAGCAAGTGAGATTTGAGTAATGGTCGTTGGTGTTGATACCCACGTATCTGACCACACGACCATTCGTATAGATTTTTGCTCAGAAAGTTAGAAGGCTATATAGGTCATTATAAGATGAAACTTGTCGAAACACATTGCAAGAAAAGGATAGCAATATAATGATGAGTTGTAATACGCCATCTATTGATCAAACCAATGAAGCTGTGAAGCTTTCATTTTTTTCCTATGGATATTCAATTTTCCAGTCGTTTAAGCTTAATCTGTGGCGCTTGGGTAATTAGTAGAAAATGTCAGTTTAGGGATTCCGAGAATTGCTCGTCAAAGAAAATCATTTAAATTTGAATTTGAATCTCGCTGTTGGCGGTTAAAGTTTACCCGACAGACAAAGAGAATGAAATTTTCAGGCGAGGGGTAGGTAGAAACACACGGTGGGGGTCCGGCCCAAGATCGGATCCGAAGTCCGTTGTTTTGGGCTAAAAATTAAAAATGGTGGATGGAGCGCTATCACGGAGAGAATGCGCTCTATTGCATGCCTTTAAAATGCACGATGCGCCCTCACTGAAAAGAACGCTCGCTCGCGCTGTTTCATTGTATTTTCCTCATACCCCTTCCTTTCCGTTTCTTTCGGCTTGCGCTGCGCTGAACTGGTAGCCCACTTGGTTCCAGCGAGTTGCGCTGCGCTGCACTGAAACCCCCTCCCGCTCGTTTCTTTCTTAGCGCGCTGTGCACTTCCCTTCACACGGACTTGGTGCACCCGAATCAAAAGAAAAACTTTAACACATCAAACTTGGTTTATAAATATTTTATCACTTTTATTGCAAACAAAAGCACATTTTAATTCATAGCTTCACACAATCTTGCTTCAAACCACACACATTATTTATAAAAGTCGCACACTTTTTAATTCTCTTTGCTAGTAGGATAAAAAGAAATTAATCGTTAAAATACAGGCGGTCCCCCGATACACGGTTAATGGGGACCGAAAACGGCCGCAAAACACCGCGTATCTCGAATTTCCGTGTAAGTCGAATCTCGTGATTTCCAGTTTAAATATCACTAATTTTCATGTAGTTGTGCAAGTAGGGGGCGGTTTTAGCAACTCATTTAATTATTTGATATACAGGGTTTCCCACGATTTATTGGTCAGATCCCATGATTTTTTGGTGCGTTCCCACGATATTTTGGTCGTATCCCATAGATTTTTGGTTCGTTCCCATAATAAATTGGTATTTTCCGCTTGGATATCAATACAATGGGACCAAAAAATTCTGGGAAACGGCCAAAAAATCGTGGGAACGCACCAAAAAAATATGGGAACTCACTAAAAATTGATGGGATCCAACCAATAAATCGTGGGAAACCCTGTAATTCTGATTGAATTTAGCAGTTTTAAACCATTTGAATTGGTTTTTAACATTTGATCAAAAGGGAAATTATTTGGCATTTTACAATTGATGTATCAAATCAGTACAATTTGCTCAAAGAACTGTCAAACCGTAGAAAACCGTATCTCCGAATCCGGGTATAAGAGGTACCGTCCCAAGCGCCACAGATTAAGCTTAAACGACTGGAAAATTGAATATCCATAGAAAAAAATGAAAGCTCCACAGCTTCATTGGTTTGATCAATAGATGGCGTATTACAACTCATCATTATATTGCTATCCTTTTCTTGCAATGTGTTTCGACAAGTTGCATTTTATTATGACCTATATAGCCTTCTAACTTTCTGAGCAAAAATCTATATAAATGGTCGTGTGGTTAGATACGTGGGTATCAACACCAATGACCATTGCTCAAATCTCACTTGCTTCAGTGCTGGTGGTTTCCGTTGGAGTTTAGTATTTAAACAATCGTATCGCCGTTCTAGTTCTAGCGATGCATAACTTCAATGCGAAACCATACAACAGTACAGAGGAAATGAGAAAGCTCTCCTCCAAGCGATGAAGCTCAACTGGTTGGGGTATCCCACCAACAGAGAGCGCCACCAGCTTTTTTGCTATTTTTAGAATGCATGAGTCGTTTGGCGTCTGCTAAACGAAGTCTTTCTATATTCCGTTTAGGTAGAGAACTTGAGTCGTTTAGAAGCCGTTTAGTGGTCGTTTAGTGGATTTGTGGCACTTGGGGTGTATCTCGGGGACCGCCTGTAATTGATTAAATTTAAATGATTGCGTTCTCAACAGTGCTCCTGCTGAAATCTGCCAAAATAATCTGTGATAAGTGATAATTTAGCTGAATAAAACTTTGTTCTTTCCAGTATGAAAAAATAAGAATTTTCAAAATTATTTTTCATATATAGATGTAATGGGTTAGGTTCGCCGATAGCTACGTTCGCCATGTAATGTGATGAGCGTACATATGATACATACTGTACAAGAGCCGAGGTAGAATAAAACATCGATCGAGCGGACTTTTCAACACTTGATCGTCCAGGCAATCATAGAAACCTTTAGGAGGTTTCCCTTACTGGAAACGTTGGAATTTAGAAGCCTTACCTTGGGTAGGGGGACATAACTAAACTCTTGAAATAAGTTGGAAGGCGATGTATTAGGAAACGTAACGTCCTATCTTGGTAGTCCGAACAAATCTGACCTGCCAGGGTCGGAATTGGTTTTATTTATACTCAATGGGTTTCGTACATTTGGTTTTGGAATGTGTTTTTGTCCTAATTAAAGGTTTTTGATATGAGGTGTAATTTATGCATTGTCTCCGAGTGAGATGTCTGTCAATTTGTGCCTATGCTGCGCTTGTAGTGTTTTTACAAAGGTTCTGGAAAGTTTCAAGTGTTCTAGCCAAGGAACGGTTGCGTTGGTCGATCTTTGCCTACGCAGCGCTTTTAGCGTTAACCCAAGTGCCACAAATCCACTAAACGACCACTAAACGGCTTCTAAACGACTCAAGTTCTCTACCTAAACGGAATATAGAAAGACTTCGTTTAGCAGACGGCAAACGACTCATTCATTCTAAAAATAGCAAAAAAGCTGGTGGCGCTCTCTGTTGGTGGGATACCCCAACCAGTTGAGCTTCATCGCTTGGAGGAGAGCTTTCTCATTTCCTCTGTACTGTTGTATGGTTTCGCATTGAAGTTAGCATCGCTAGAACTAGAACGGCGATACAATTGTTTAATTACTAAACTCCAACGGACACCACCAGTACTGTAGCAAGTGAGAATTGAGTTATGGTCGTTGGTGTTGATACCCACGTATCTGACCACACGACCATTCACATAGATTTTTGCTCAGAAAGTTATAAGGCTATATAGGTCATGATAAGATGAAACTTGTCGAAACACATTGGAAGAACAGGATAGCAATATGATGAGTTGTAATACGCCATCTATTGATCAAACCAATGAAGCTGTGGAGCTTTCATTTTTTTCTATGGATATTCAATTTTCCAGTCGTTTAAGCTTAATCTGTGGCGCTTGGGAAGTTGCTATGCATTCTCAGTTTGTCTATTTTGCTACAGTAACGCTTGAATTGCTTATGTTGCGCGTTTTGGTTGTTTTCGATAAATATGTCTCAATTGTTTTTTCTATGAACGGTATGGTCTGGGTGTGTTGCTATGGTGTGGATTGATTTTCTGATGTGTTATAATGAATGTGTTGCAATGGTGTGATTTGGCTTTCCGAAGTGTGTTACAATGTGTCTATAGCTGATAGTGTGTATTATAATAAGTTCTGTATAGCAGATATGCTACAATTTTTTTTTATTTTAAATTTTTTAACCCCTTGCTTCTATGACCACCTACCCGGGTAGGTCATACATTTTGTATGAGAAATTGGTCTTTTGCGTGGCAAATCGTGCATAACTTCTGTTTTAGTTATTGAAATGACTTCAAATTTTCAGGGAAGCTTGAAGTCAGGTGTCAGGATCTCGGGTAGGTGGTCATAAAGATGAGGGTGTATTTTTGGTCATACCCAAGTGCCACAAATCCACTAAACGACCACTAAACGGCTTCTAAACGCCTCAAATTCTCTACCTAAACGGAATATAGAAAGACTTCGTTTAGCAGACGGCAAACGACTCATGCATTCTAAAAATAGCAAAAAAGCTGGTGGCGCCATCTGTTTGTGGGATACCCAACCTGTGGAGCTTCCTCGCTTGGAGGAGAGCTTTCTCATTTCCTCTGTACTGTTGTATGGTTTCGCATTGAAGTTATGCATCGCTAGAACTAGAACGGCGATACGATTGTTTAAATACTAAACTCCAACGGAAACCACCAGTACTGAAGCAAGTGAGAATTGAGTTATGGTCGTTGGTGTTGATACCCACGTATCTGACCACACGACCATTCACATAGATTTTTGCTCAGAAAGTTAGAAGGCTATATAGGTCATTATAAGATGAAACTTGTCGAAACACATTGCAAGAAAAGGATAGCAATATAATGATGAGTTGTAATACGCCATCTATTGATCAAACTAATGAAGCTGTGAAGCTTTCATTTTTTTCCTATGGATATTCAATTTTCCAGTCGTTTAAGCTTAATCTGTGGCGCTTGGGTAGAAACGAAGGTTAAATGGTTGCGTTCTCAACAGTGCTCCTCCCGAAATCTGCCAATATAATCTGGCCACACTGAAAAAACTTAATGAATAAATGAAATAGAAGATAATATATGGTCGGCATTACTTGCTTACAACATTAAATATAGAAAGCATTGTTTACCTATGAAAATCGTTAATTTTTTGCATCAAAACGTGTGGAATACCCGGGTATGCCGGTTGCCAACTTACGTGTGTAAATCTGGTTGCCAACTCTACGGTTAATCTACCGAAAACTACCGATAAAATTTTGATGGGCCTACCGAAAACCGCCAAAATAATCTGGCCACACAGCATCAAACATCAAACAAAACGTCATCAATGTGTGTTTGTTGACGTTTTTCATCAGCAGCCACCGCAGTGGATATAAATAACATTTACTCGATTTGGTTTAATTGGTAACGAAAAGAAAACCCATCGTCGAATTGAATGTAGCGTCCGTGCTGCGGTCTGTTCCCTTGACCAGCAACCCACCAACCGGCTACGGTTGAGCGGTTGTAGTTCCGGCGTGATAAAAGTAGTGCTCCCCCCGCGAATCCCTTACATCTGTCCCATTCCGCTGACTGCTGGCCCCATTGTTCGTTGTGGAAGAAAATCACGATGAGCTGGTTTGCGCCACGATAGATAAAACGAGTGTTTGCTGCATCGACTGAAACTGTACCATCGCCAGCACAGCAAATCGGGAGCACGGCTCTTTTCGCCCGCATTTGCCCCTTTCCCCCCGATAGCAGTACAGCGGGAACGATGGACGCCAAAATAGAACATGTATCGGTCATTCTTCCTGTCAGCAACGATCCGTTGATAGTTGGAAATGTTAGCTCTAGGAAAAGCTTAAAACGGGTGAGTATTCAACGAACAACATGCTCGATAGGGAAGGCACATGGTCATTGAAAAAAATGACCTTTTTTGTTTCCGTTTTTCCGCGTTGCAGCACTGGAATCAGCTGTCCCGGTTCCAGAAGAATTTAGCGTGCATCTTATTAGCCGGCATGTGCATTTTTTACGTCATTTTCTTCGTGCTACCGTTCAACGATCCGTCCCGCAGCTCCGAGGTGATCGATCCGATGGAGCACATACAGATAGCACCTTTCAAGGAACGGGTAATATACATGCTTTGATGTTGACACTGTCCCTGTGATACCAAATGTCTTAAAATGTCCTTTTTCGTTTGTCACATTGTCTCTCCCTGCTTTGAAATTCCGCGTGTTTGCAACTGTGCTACGTATGCCGCTTTTGTTTCTTGTGCAACTGCCCGGTTATGGTGTCGGTACGAACTTTAGCATGAGCGATTAGCTTCCCCCGTCGTGAAAGAGATCAAGCTCACCGACACTCTGGCAAATCCTCCGACGGAAGAGACACTTGCAAAGCCGGTAGCCCAACAGGCAGAAGCAAACCTAATGCAGCTAGAGGTTGTCCACCAGGAACCGAAAGAGATTGTTGACAACGAGGAAAACGTATTGGAGGAAAATCGACGCGCGCCGCTCGCTGGTGCTAAAGACTTTAAGGTATGTGATGTGCTTACGGTGGTGCGGATGTTGTATACAGTGTGGCATGCTCTTGTGATACCATTGCTGCCGTCAGTTCGTTGATGTTGTCTGTATTGCGTGTAGAAATTATGCCTAGAATGTTGCTACATTACTTCACACTTCACACATTTTAGGGCCCAACAAACGACAGACAGCGGGCCGTGGTTGATGCCGTACTGCATTCCTGGAAAGGGTACAAGGAGTACGCCTGGGGGCACGATAATTTAAAGCCCATCTCGATGGGGTACTCCGACTGGTTTGGGCTCGGCCTTACTCTGGTCGATTCCCTCGATACGCTCTACATTATGGATTTGCAGGACGAGTACGATGAAGCGCGGGCGTGGGTCGAGAAGTACTTAAAGTTTGACATTAACCGTGAAGTCAATTTGTTTGAAGTAACCATCCGTGTCGTTGGTGGGCTGTTGAGTGCGTACCATCTGAGCGGCGATCGTATGTTTCTCGACAAGGCCATCGATCTCGGCAATCGGTTGTTGCCGTGCTTCGATTCGCCGTCGGGCATTCCGTTTTCGGACGTGAACATTGGATCGCTTGCCGCACATGCGCCTAAATGGTCGCCAGACAGTTCCACGAGCGAGGTAACGACCATCCAGCTGGAATTCCGCGACTTGTCCCGTGCATCTCAGAATCCCGTCTTCGAAAAGGTTTGTAAAGTTTGGAGTGATGATCAAAATGAAGAAATGTATTACCACGCCGGAATATGTTTGCAGGTGGCATCGAGAGTGAATCTTAAAATACACGAGCTAGATAAAAACGAAGGTTTGGTGCCTATCTTCATCAACGCTAACACAGGGCAGTTTCGCAATTTTGCAACGGTTTCGTTGGGAGCGCGCGCCGACTCGTACTACGAGTATCTGCTGAAACAGTGGCTTCAGACGGGCAAAAAAGCCGATGACTAGTGAGTGCCCAACGGATGAGATACAGTGTCGTGCACTGCTTTAACCTTTTTCGTATAAACATTTCTAATTGCAGTCTTATCGAGGACTATCAAAAGTCGATGCGAGGCGTTCTGAATCAGCTCGTGCGAACAACTCCGAACGAAAAGCACGTCTACATCGGCGAATTGCTCAATGGGAAGGACTTCAAGCCCAAGATGGACCATCTAACGTGTTACCTTCCCGGCACGCTGCTGCTCGGCTACAAGAACGGAATGCCAAAGACGCATCTGCGACTGGCAACTGATCTACTGGAAACGTGCTATCAAACGTACATGAAGCAACCGACCCAGCTAGCACCGGAAATATCGTACTTCAACGTGAACGGCGAATCCGAGACTGACATCTACGTGAAGACGAACGATGCGCACAATCTGCTGAGACCGGAGTTTGTCGAAAGTCTGTACTATTTCTACGCCATCACTGGTAACCGAACGTATCAGGACATGGGTTGGACGATCTTTGAAGCGTTCAATCGCTACACCAAGGTAAAGAACGGCTACACTTCGATCGGTAACGTGAAAAACCCGCTCAACACACGGCCCCGCGATATGATGGAAAGCTTCTGGCTGGGCGAAACGCTCAAGTACTTCTACCTGCTGTTCAGCGACGATCGGAACGAGATCGATCTCGACAAGTATGTGTTCAATTCCGAGGCTCATCTGCTTCCGATACGGGACGATTAATGGGCACGAAGCGACTGCTTACCGGTACAGTGGTAAACATGAGGTCGAGTTTTATCTATTTTTAACTAAGTTTACAAAAATGTCGCTGACAGACTGCGTTGTAAGGCGATCAGTAAAGGGACAGCCTTCGCGAAAGAGTAAAACAAACTTCCCGAAGCAAACGATATTTATTAGTTAGTGAAAGATCTACATTGCGATCCCTTTCGATACGTACTAGCAAAATGGGCGGGATTAAGTGTACGTTTTGATTATGTGTGTTAATATCCCCTGGTAAGGGATGGCACCTAACGAACTGCGGACGATTGAGAAGATCGATTGAGAGCTGCTACTGACAGCTATTTCTGTGTAAATAAGTGTACGAGGATTTTAGATATCGAAACTAGCGTTTCCTACGGCTGTAGTAGCCAAAGGGTCCAGATCCTTGATTGAATGTTACCAAAAATGCAGCCGGTGGCGATTAGAGCTACGCCGATTTGTACGCCTTGCACATACGAGAACACATTCCCGAGCACGTTTCTTTTTTCTTTCTGTTTCTCCAATTATTTCAAAAAATTTCCTCTGAACACCCGCACGCCCTTCTGTCTCCACTATTTGTCGTCCCGATTTTTCCTCTTTCCTAGGGTTTCCAATAAGGGAGAAAAGTAATAATAATACACTAGCGAATGGAAGTGGCGCAGCAGCGCCAGTTTCACGTCGTAAAATAATCGAAGGATTTAAAAACAAAAACAAAATACTAGAGCTAGTGATAGGAATGATTCGGTTGATGATTCCTTACTCTCTTTCGTGTACACTGTTTTCTAGTCCCTCGGTGGTAATGTAGCAAAAGAAAGTTAAACTCAATGATGAACCGAAAGCGGGAAGAGATAGAATGGGTTCGGTCGAGACTTAGACACACAAATACAAACTCTTATAGATGGTTAAATGATACAATCATGATTTTTTTCCTTAAGATTAGAGGTTAAATATTATCTATTGTCTTAAATTAATGGTCTTGATCAGAATTTTAGGAAATGCGAATGAGTAAGAAAATGGATCGGAAATAAACAATCGATATGACCTGAGAATAAACACACGAAGGAAGCATTATTATACGAGTGTGGAATGAGAAATCTCTGTCCCTTTTCTTCTTCTGTTTCTCGAGGTCGATTGACGGTTCGGTACTGAAATCCAGCTTCCTGGGCCCTTCGGTGCTAGTCCGCTATTGTGTTGGTGAGAACACAACCTCTCTTATTTTTGGACGGCATTAAAAGACATAGATCGTATTTCTCTATGTTGTAAATTTTCTATATTCTCTCTTCTATATTCTATGTTCTCTATGTCCTCTGAAGTTTTGTTTATGTTGTCTATTAATGTTGTTAGATTAAGTCGTCTGTGTATTTAGGTCACATAGTTTGAGTGGGACGTTTCAGCAGGATATTCGATTGGTTTTTCATAAATTGTATCACATTTTTCATTTTCAATTTGTTTTTCGGCTTCCAGGAGTTGATTAAATTTTGTTTGTTGATTTCCAATTGTTCTTTTCGTTCCATTCTTTCGAATTTGTGGCATGTGAAGACTCTGTGGCTCGCTGTGTCATCTACGTTACCAATTTCACAAGTCCCTCTATCTGTGAGCTTCATTTTGTGTAACCAGACATTTCCATAGTCGTGGCCCGCTATTAATCTATTTAGTCTTTTTTTATATTTTTTGATAATTCCGCGTACCATGTATTGGTTTCGTGGTTAGCTCTCTGTTGGAATACATTAATAACATCTTTAAATCTTATTTTGTTATTTATCACAGTTTGTTTACTAAGACTATCTTTGGCTAATTGATCGGCATTTCATTTCCAGCTATTCCGACATGGTTTGGGATCCATTGGATTATTGCTCGAGTGCATTCACAGTTATGTAATATTCTCCCAAGGAGTTCGTCTATCCTCCTGTCACCTGTAAATGGCAATATTGTTCCAGCGTTTTTTAGTCGATATCTCGAGTACCAAGTCTGTTTGTAGAGAGTTCGTAGAGTTCTGTAGTGCTTGTGGATGCTGGGTGTTGGAGTTTCTTGGATATTTTAAGTTCTTCAATGGGAGTTTTTATCTAAATCCCTATGCCACAATTTTTTTGATATTTGGTCAATACCAGGAGCAGAACTCTTTTTTGAGTTCAGGATATTGTGCTATCTGTTATAGTCAATCAGATTGTTATCGCTTATGAATCGAGCTCTTAGTTCACTTTTTTTTTTTGGTTCGATGAAGCAAAATGAATATGAAGGAATTTTTTAGCTATGTACTTATCTGTGGCTATCTTGTTTGCTCTGGCCGGTTTGTCTTTGAACATTCTCATGAGGGCCCATTTTTATATTTTATTTGGTTTTTCGATCGTCCGATTTTGGTTGTAGTCTGTTCTAGCTTTCCATTTTTCTTCCCAGGCTTTTTGGATGGTATAATTCCACCATGATTTTAGGGTGAAAGAGGTCTTGATTTTATTCCTTAAAATAATTTTATTAATGTCCTTGGTAATTGAGTTGATATCAGAATTATTGTTGTGTGGTAGACTGGATATTTCTTCGTCTATTTTTTCTTATCATATACTGTGATTTTTTGAGGAAGTGATTTGAATAAGTTAAAGTTAGTGAATATAACCCGATGTCCACTATTGCCGAAGTGAATATTTGAAACGTTTCTTTGAATATTTGTGGCTATAGATAGCGAGGTGATTGTCAAGTCTATTGCTAAGTTATTTTTCTTTGGATCTGGGTTAATGAAAGTTTGTTCATTGTTATTTATCACAGTAAGGTTGTTTTCGTTGACTTCATGCAAAACGATTTTTCCTTTCGTTACTCTTCAGTGTCACACTGTCGAATGAAATCTCTGTCCCTCGTCTTGAAAGTATGCACACAGAGAACAAGTCGAACACAGCGAAGAAAACGAAACATTTCTGAGTACGCAATGAACAGTGCGCTATTTGTTCAACTGTTTTTTTGTCCGAGTGTTTCTAGGGCTTCAAAATGTGTGGTATTCTCTACACATCATTTTGTGTTTCGAGGCACAACCTTAATTTGAAGGCGTATAAAAATGTAGAATATTTTATTTTTTCTTGCCCTGCGTTTCTGCTTTTCGGGGTTTTCATTTGGCTCGCGCTTTGCCGTGCGCTGTGTTGTCGTACGATCGCGCACACATGGTAGACAGGATTCGCAACACGATGCCACACAGTTGTTTATTTAAATTCGTGTGCCACACGCCACCACCGCTGCACATGTGCCCGGGCCGGTTGATGGGCGGCAGGCTAAATCAAGGGAGCAAAAAAACGAATGGAAATCAACCACTCGCACGTGTTTCGTGCACTCTTATCGCAAGAAACGTACGCCCATCCTTGCCGCAGATCGTTTGCACACTTCTTTATGCGCTTCATCTCATAATGATTAGCGCGACACGAAACACGATAAAACTAAACATAAATACATCGGAAGGATTCCCCCCATCGTTGTGTGGTTTGCAATGTAAAACCAAAAAAAAAAAACCAACAAACAGATAGTGTAATAGAAACGTGTGGCAAAGCAAGAAGGCGGGAAAACAAGAAACGAAGAAGCTTGCAAAACGATATGTTTGAGGGTTTATTTTCGGGTGTTACTGGTGGATACTTTTTTTGTGATTCTATTTGCTGCATGGAACTGAGGCGCTGAAGCGCAACCGGCCATGATATTGTCAACTGGCAATAATTTACGAATGTGTTTTATCGTTCCATGCGCCAAACTGGCTTGCGCAAATTTTGTGACGGTAAATTAATAGCAGTCATCCACGTTCAGTAAGCGCATTAAGCCGATGATGAAGACGCAACTCAAACTATTTGACAGCTTCATGGGCAAGGCCATGACAATATAAGGAGTTTTCCGCAAAAAAGACGATAAGAACAAAACCTGACGATGCGAGAAGAGGATTGGGTAAGGGAATAGAAATAAATCATTTACAGGAGTGTGTTGAGTGTATTTTAAAATGTATGCTGGTGTATTTTTGTAATTATATTAAACACAAACATTTGCAAAAAATGTCAATAAAAGTTGGTTTATAATTGTTTATTCAATGCTTGTATTGTGTGCAAGGATGGTCGATTTAGTGAATCAATATATAATTTGAGACGTACAAATCTTCTGTAGAAAGCAAATGTCGTATTGATTTCGATTGGTTGTCGTCCTCCACTCTCTCATACGCTGGATCGACTGCTATGGATTCACCAAATACTTAAGCCTCAAGCATATTATGAATTCTATTTTATTATTCGATTATTAATTCAGTCCAGAGGTTTTAGAGATTTTGAATCTCTACATATTTTTGTTTTTTTTTCTCTTTACTGTACTTCATTAAATACGCGGCTTGTGTCGATCTTGAAATAATGGGTTGTCTTTCGTGCCAAAGTGCAACTTTTGCGGTCAGATCTACTTTGCTTTACAGCCAGTCTCCTCAAACGTGATTCACAGTGATTTTGTGCACTTACAGATTAAACCTGAAGAGATTAACATACATCGTTAAAGATTCACATATATCCTGAGAGATTCGTGGATCTTTGGTAATTGGATACATGATTTAAATCACTTATGACAGAACATTCATAAAATTATTTTTTACGAATGATGATGACCGCGATCTAGATTCTTAAACAGATACCCAAGTTTGGAGGATTTAATCGCTCCTGGGCAGATCCACTCCTGCTAATAAAAGTAATTTGAAGTAAAGTAAAAATCAATCTAGCACCTTGCGGAAGTTATCCGGAATTTTTGCCATGGCGGACTACGACATGCGTGTAGGCATGTTTTAAGATCAACCTTTGATTTTTATCAATTCCTCCTCGGATTTTGCGTCAAATTTGCTGAAGTAGAGCTTTTGCCTCATTTTGGTCTAGACAAATTAGATGAGACGCAGCTGGGGAATGTTGGACCGATTCGCAGACTAGAATGTCATATCTAAATTCCGCCGAAATTTGGTTGAAATGATCGCATTGAGTTTTGGCGTCATTACTTTACGCTGCGATATCAGTGGACGCGATTTATGCTTCCTAATATGTTTGTTCTTATTTCCTAGGTACTATTTCGACGTTTCGCCGGTTGCAACGACCGTCCGGCTAAGCACTCGGTCTTCATTTTCAGCTTTCTTTGGAGCTACTTGTCGCTGAGGGTCGTCGGCTATTCAGAAGAGGGCTTTATTTCGAGGCTCTGATTGTTATCTAATAATGCCAAAATGATGTAGATGCCGGAACAGGCATATACAACGTCCAAAAACTGCCACACGGTGTCCATTTTAGACGCTACAAGCAGACTTTCTATGATCGTGAACGCTCCTCAACGAAGTTGCTTAATTTTTTGGCCATCACGGCTAGAGTTCGACTGATAGAGGTGTCAAAGTTTGTCTGCTGACTCATGGAAAACTATTATTGAAATTTACGTTAGTGTGGGTTATCATAATAAACCCATGGAAAATCGATTAATTTATATTTTTTGTGCAAACGCTACGACAGAAGAAACAAATTTCCTTTAAAAACCTGAAAGATCTAGCTCTGACAACCAATTATGTATAACATAAATTATCAACCATGGATCTCTTCTTCTTATTTTCAGTAACAACCATTGTCGGTCAAGGCCTGCCTCTGCTACTAAAGGGCTTAGCTATCAAAACAATATTAATTACCCGTAATAGAATTAATTATGAAGGAGCAGCGTTCATACGAAGCTTGAAGCTTGGGCATGTTGTACCACGAAACCGTGGCCAAGTACAGATCGACTTCTTCTTCTTCTTCTTCTTTGGGAAAACAACCGTTGTCTGTCAAGGCCTGCCTGTACCCACTAGTGCAATGAAGCTTGGCTTTCAGTGACTTATTGTTACCACTGCAGGATAGTCAGTCCTACGTATGGGGGTACGGTCTATTCGGGGCTTGAACCCATGATGGGCATGTTGTTAAGTCGTACAAGTTGATGACTGTACCGCCAGACCAGCCACATACAGACTACATGAAGACAAATATGAAATAGTCTCATGGCCAGGCGGAGGCTCTTCGTTTGTAGATGTTTGATTTACAAAATGTTACAAAAGTTATGTGAAATCTTTCATTTTTATCAAACGACGGTTGCCTATGTAGACTACTCTAGTGGTAATTTCTCTTGGCCGTCAAATTCCAATGGTATTCAAAATGAGCCTGCCCAATAAAAATGCCATTAAATACACTTCCCCTCACACAAAATCTATAAAAGTGTGTATTAGCCACTTATATGTGTATACAAATATGATAGTACAATGGAGGCGCTTGGTCACTGACAGCACCGATCAAGCTGCGTGGTGCAGGTTTTTTTAATTCTAGAGCTTTCAGCTGTTGATTAACCGTTGATGAGCTCCATCAAACTAAGGATCTAGGTTCTTTATGGCACGCCACTAAATAAACCATTTCCCACGACGATCTGCAGTTCAGACTCTTTATTTCCTGTCTAATATAGTTCCTTTGCTTACTTTTGCTTTTTCTGTATCACTTGAACATTGAAAGCGCGGCAGCATGTTGCGAAGTAATTCTGTTTAAAGACACAATGTGATATTTTCCCATCCATGATACCCGACAGGTCTGCGCCTCGTGCCGAATTGGGGGTCGCTATCGAATACCTTCTTGGTGAGCCATGAGCCCGGCATCCTCTTAACATTTCTCAGCCATCGTGTTCTGCCGGCTTTTTTTCAACTACAGGATCGGTCGGCTCGATTCTCCGCACAGTTCGATAACAGTTCTTTACTAGCAGCTCGCACACACCGCCAAAAGTGATCTGGAGGATGCGTTTCTCAAGCTTAGCCTACCTTAAATCATGCCTGTTTTTATGTAGAGGGCATATTCCAAACAAGCTGGTTCCAACCATTAACCAAATCAATGTTCCAATACTGACGAATTGCCTTAACCATTTGTAACTAACAACATTTACTAACAGCCAAACACAAAAATAATAGCAATGTTTGATGCACTAGGATGTGGAGAGACCACATTGGGAGGTGGTGTTGCGGTGTTCCACAGAGCGAAAACACATTCTAATGGCCAATGTGTTGACCATTATTGTCTTTCACTGCCTGGCAGCGAGTAGCCATCCCTCGGATGAGCTTCCGGCATGTGCTTACGTGTATTCTTTTCCAGATTACCTGGCAGCGTGCCCATAGCGCATCGGCTGAGGGTGCATGCTGGTTCTTGAGCTGCTGGTTAAGAATCGACCACAGATTTTCTATCGGGTTGAGGTCAGGACTCAACGCAGGCCACGGTAGAACTTGCAAATCCTGGTTTGCCAAATAACACTTAACTGTTCGCGATGTGTGCTTTGAGTCGTTATCATGCTGAAAGATGTAATGCTCTTCGCTTCCAAATTTTTCTCGAGCGTATGGCAACATCTTACGACTAAGTATTTTTCTGTACCCTTCCGAGTTCAGTGTCCCGTTGATACGGAACAAAGGACTCGTGCCGTGCCAGGAGAAGCAACCCCACACCATTACGTGTCCACCTCCGTGCTTAAGGGTTTTTACCGTGTTTTTCGGATGATACGCCTGATTCGGAAGGCGCCAGACGTATTTAATGCCGTCCGAACCATCCAGATTGATTCTGGATTCATCCGAAAAAACTATTTTCATCCACCAAAAGATGGATGCAGCCAGATGTTCTTCGGCAAACCGAATGCGCGCTTCTACGTGGTGCGGCAGCAGCTTCCGAACCTTCCTTGGTCTCCGGGCACCGAACCCAGCGTCGTGTAAACGGCGAAACACCGTCTTCGACGAAACTTGCAATCAAGCTCCTGCTTGATTCGACTGCAAGTTTTGAAAGGGTCCGTCCTGATCTTTTCAACAATCTGCGCGTCAACGCTAGCAGTTGTTTTTTGCGGACGACCTGTCGACTTACTCGTAGCCTCGCTACGAATGGCGTTGCCCACAAACGTCCGCGAACGGCCGAACGCCTTCCAGATTGTCTTTATTGGGACGTTCTCTCGAAACAGCCCCTGAATATGTTTTGCCTCCTCTGGTGTGCAGTGCTTTCCGCGACCCATGATTATTTTGTGGAATTTTTTAACAGCAACCTTACACCTTGACCACTAACTGAAGAATGAAGGGCTAAACGACTTCGTTCTCCTTTTATACTGCAGCGAAACGCTATCGGCACTCGTAGCTCAGTTGCGTGTCGCACCTCGAATGAGATTATATAAGGCAAAAATCGGCGATTGCAACTTCAGTACGCCTCGCACTCTTGCCGATGACACACCTAGCGCACGCATTGAGCAAACTACTAGATTGATAGTAATATTTAAGGACGTTAATAATTCATAGTTAAGAATAACGCCCTTATAAAAAGATAATTAATCGTTCACAAGTAAACTTGCACATGAAACTACGATTGTATGATGATGAAGGAGTTGATTGACTCCAAGCAAGCCCATCTCATTAGCTGTGCCATCCTCATTCATAGTTTTCATTTTGAGACGGTAGGTTAATAAGATAAAAGATGTCAGGGAAGCCGAATAACTACTGGTTATGTTTCGTTACTATTAGCAAGAAGTTTTCTATAAGTGCTTGCAAACCCAAAAATCATTTGGTTCTCATCCCGACCCGTTTTATTAAGGATCGACTATCCGGTTGAGGATGAAACACAGTTAGGCGTGGAAAACTACAAGTCTGTGTAGATTATTTAAGACAAGTATTAAAAGAAGAAGACAACATATGCGTTTGATGTACACTTCACTGTGACACAGGTCAAACTTCAAGCATAATACGTTAATTCACATCATTTACAGACGTTACCATCTGTACATCTGTCATAAAGCACTTTGAGCAGAATGTATTTACCGAACATCAATTCACCATTAATTTTTATGGCAGCTCTTGTCGCGTACGTTTCGGACTGTTCCGAACCCTTCCCATTCTAAGGAAAGCTCCTGGTTTTACGATTTCATGGAATGTTACTTACACTAACCGCAACACCGTGAAAGACAGTAACTAGAAAAAAAGTTAATATAAATCAATCGAAAACACGTGAAGCCTCTACTCAACTTACTTTGCACGCTTCAATTCTTTCATAATATTGTCTCAACGAAACCTTCAGTAAATCAAAGTTATTGTTATTCTAACCAAAGAAAAAAAATAACACATACATTCTGGTCCTGGTGTGTGATTTTTAGACCCCGAATACACATTTCATGTGTTCGATGACTTGTTTTTATAAAGGAATATTGTCATACTTGCCTTCACAAGTGATCGAATGACGATCGTCCTGCATACTTCAGGAGCAATAAACTATACCGCGTGATCGCGTTTCATGACCTTGCATCCATGCGCTACAGGAACAGTATGGAAACCATCCTCGCCAATGGCGGTATCCTTTTGCATTCGGATACCGTTGTAACTACTGTGCCTGTTGACACACAAACGATGTCATCGTCCTTTTTCCCTTCTGCGCTTTTCGTTTGCCTGATCTTCTCAGTGTATCCCGAAGTTTCGGGTTCCAGGTTCCCATCGTTTAGATACTGCTGCAGTGCACCTCTCGGACCACCACCAATCATCATCCTCATCATCATCACCGTCACACACAGCAGCAGCAGCTCCAGCACCGATCACGACGAAATGTCATCGACTGGCAGCCGTTAGGCCGATAATTAATATTATTTTAATGTTCGCTTAAAACGGCTCCTAACGGCTTGTTTGGAGATGAAAACGATCGTAAAGGCGAAGAGCCAACCATCAGTGGCCAACTCAAGGATCATACGGAATGAGGTGGATGGAAAGAAAAACAACATTAACATAGCCTCGGGTAGGAAAGATGTGTTGGATTTGGACGAGCGACAACGACAAAAAAAACGACAACATTATCTGGAGTTTGAAATATTCAAAAGTAGTCCATAAAAAGCACCTACCATCATTAAACCACAGCAACACTTGAGCAACAGAGCAACGCATCAAACACGAAACGGAGGAAAAGGGTGGCCACAAGGAAAAACTCACATACCAATCGTAAGAAAAACACCTAATTTTGAACTCGACATGGGCACGATATGGGAAAATGGAACCATGAATTTCTGTGACTGCGTTGTTTTTTTATAGTCCTTGCAGTATTGGGAGCTCCTTTTTTATTACAAACGTTGTTAGAAGCGCATCGAATCCTTCTTTGGAATTTCCACGGTAGCTTCCGGTGCTACTAGTTTTCTTGGGAAGGACTTTTTTCATTATAAGGAAAAATGTTGAAAGCTGAAACCTTTTGTTGCTTTCTATCATGTTTTTATTTTTGTTATATTTTGTCAAAGAAAGATGCTTGGACATAATATGGGACAATTTCAGAAATGTGAGATCACCAATCCAACAGCTTCAAGTATCACAACGTTATTATACACACGCATATATTTAAAAAAATACATCTACACCAAACTTCTATAAGAGAGTAGATACGACCTCGTTTGTACGGATCAGCGATTCTCGTTTTGTTTGGCAAAAATAATAAGATTTACAAAAAGTCGTGCTTTAACCGAATGGAAAGCTAGTGGTAGGGTAAAGCAGTGTTGTTTTCATTATAGTAATTCATTATTTTGATACAGCATACTATTTATAGGTTCATCACTGACTTTGTCAGTTTGCTAAAATGATTTTTTAAATCGTTTAGAACTCAATCTTTTTAAAATCAAACCTACTTTAGTTCAGTTTCAGAACCTTGGTAAAAATTACAAGTCATATACATAATTAACCTCTTCTATTTGACGTAACGACACTCATGTTGGCTTATATAGAGTTTTAAGGCTTATTAGTAAAACATATTCCCATTTACGCACCACCTAGAACTCATGGACAACGTTCATTATATAGTACAAAGAGTATAGGATAACATTAGCCTCATACAACGACCCTCTATTAACATTGTGCAGACAATTCAATACACATTTCTAATCAGTTGACTTGACTGCGCAGAGCTTTAAAATAAGGAATTTAGATTCATACGCACTCGGAAACAGGCAATATTAGTTTTAACAAATAGAATAAAGAGGTAAGGGTTATAGTCTATGTAGTACCAGACGCATAAATTGTGGTAATATATAAATAAATAAATAAATAAATATATCATATAATCGGGTAGTAAGTATTAGCAATATAAGATGCTTGCACTCACGACGGGTATGTTGTTAGGTCATGCTAGTTGATGACTGGACCACCGCCTCTGTAATAAACTTATAGGGGAAGGTAGGTAAAGGATATATAGGTGCAACGACCATGAAAATGTGCATACATTATCTTAAACTCATGTTTTATCAGAAAATGTGTTGAAACTTTTAGTTTCTATCGATTTTTGCGTTTTTTTCATGAATGAAAAACATGATTTTTTGTGCAGTTTTGAAATGTTCGGGTCGACATCTGATATGGGAAAAAAGGACACCATAAAGGCTAAGATGGACACCTTTAGAAAACGTTTGACATTGAAGAGTCTTACAGTATTTAACAAATTCTATCGCTTTCCACGTCCTGGTACGTTTATAAACCAATTCTTGGCCAATTGCAACGACGGTTCATTTAGCCGTGAATTTAGAAATTGTAAGCACCGCTTCTAATAGAACGTAGAATGCAGAATCTAAGGCATCTTTTTTAATATCGGGCACTAACAGTGCACGTTGCATCAGCTTACAGAACAACAATCTAAAACTTCGCTTTAGGAAATTATTCCGCAGAAAGTCCACGACCACTGCATATTTGAAAGACTTGTTAATCGGTCCAGCCATTTCTTACATTGAAGATTGAACTTTTTGATATCTGCAAACCCATAGAATCTCTCAACTATTCCTGAACGATTTGATATCAGTATTTTATCTTTTTTTTAATAAAGTTGTCCAATTCGTGACAAAATATTAGATTTCGTGAAGAACCTCATTAGCGCCGAACGAGTAATAGCATAACGAATGACTGCTATTTTGACCGGTGTTTCATTTCTCGCTTATTTATTACTTTTTCTAGTTGCGTAATGGTTTATATGTATCTTCAAAATATCCTTATGTAAAGTGTTTAAGGTGAGGTGATTTAAGAAATATATAAGAATATATAAGAATTGAATATAAATTAAAAAAAATAAATATATTTGATATAAGAAGTAAAATAACTCAACAAATTCGGTGTCCATCTTTCCCTGTGACAAAGTGTCCGTCTTTCCCGCTTTGGTGTCCGGATGTTTAAACCAGCAGAAAACAAGATTTTTTTATTCTTTTAATTTCATTCTTTCTCCAGTTTTTTGCTTAACAATCATGACAAATCGTTGTTGTAATAAAACTTCCGAAAATATAAACAATACAAGTTACAGAGCTTAAAACCCGGAGTAATCAAATTATATCCACAAAGGTGCGCACGATTGAAAATTTGTTTTGTTAGTGAATTTAACAAATTTCGCATTTATCACAAGAAAAATGTTCTCAAATGTGTTGTGTTATCTTCAGTTTGGATTCTTCATTGTTGAATTACTCAAAAATTACCTTTTTCATGTATTTATGAGAAGTGTCCATCTTACCCGCAGTGTCCGTCTTTACCTACCTTCCCCCATTCTTCTCTTGTTTCTCTTGTTTCGTTTTCGGTCAACGTCTGACAGTACCACTGATGGTCTTGGCCATCGGCAACTTATTGATTAACCATAGTAGGATAGTCAGTCTAACGTATGGGGAACTGGCTGACTGACCATACCAAAAAATATCAATTTAAAGAGGAATTGAATGAATAATTCTTTATTTCAAAATTACCAGACCATATAAGACAATAAAAAGACAGAATAAAACTGACGGAAAAAAGTGGTTGATTTTCTATGAACTGCACATATAGTTTTTGTAAAAATTACCTAGATATGCATGTAAAGCAGTAGTAACAATACACAAAGCTAAAAATTGAAGAGTAAAAAACTTACAAATTCACAATTATATTTCACAAATGTTAATCATCGCGTAAAAACTCTGTTCGGTTTTTCTTACGGTTATCTGTTATCTGTTGTTATTTCAGGATTTCGTTTAGGTTATGATTCAGTTTCGAGTATTATTCAGAAAAGAAGTGGTACTCAAAAAGTATAACAGCCTTATTAGTGTTTCCGCTAGGCTACCAACATTCGACTTATCGCAAAATCTGGAGTACGAAAATAAGGTTTAATGCGAAAATTAATATGGTAGAGGTATATAACGACCGTAAGGACGGTTCAAAAATATTTTAAACAGATTCTTGAATCGGCAGGATTATGAAAAATGTCGGAAACTACAGTTTCTCAGACAAATCCTCGAGCAAAAACAAATTTTCAATGAATAAACAATGAATGTGAAGAATCAACACGAAAGCAGTATACCACTTTACAATGACAATGAGGCTTAGCAAAATCGTGCATAGTTCTATTTCCGGTGTTTGAAAAAGTATTGAATATGATTCTGCAACAAATCATAACATTCATGTTTGGAAACACGTGCAACGCATTAAATGTTGGAAAATGAACCAACATATTTGACGTTATATAAATTTAACAGTTTGACACACAGTTAGGCCTAGAAACAGTTTTACAGCATTGGATTATTGAAACCTGGATTTTTGACAAAAATATTGCAGCAAATAAGTGATCGGTACACTGTCCAACCCTGAAACCCGTTGAAAAATCATTTGCTTACCCTTGTTTGCTGTTTTTTTTTTAAATGAAAATAGATAAAAACAGACAGCTTAAGCATGCCAAAAATCCCTTATTTATGAACATTTGAAACATATCGAGTATTACTCGCTGTAATTTATATTTTTGTTTGTGTTTGTGTATATGTGTTTTTTAAATATGTTTGATAATTTACAATCAAACAAGCATCAAAAATCCAAATAGTGCTATTATTATTTCGTACTTCTTTTGAGAAATTCTTCAGCATAATATATGAAAGCCAAATCTTCAGAACTAACAAAATCTCAATTTTTCTTCTTCTTCTTTTGGCTCAACAACCGTTGCCGGTCAAGGCCTGCCTGCACCACTTGTGGGTTTGGCTTTCAGTGACTTATTGATCCCCCCATAGTAGGATAGTCAGTCCTACGTATGGCGGCACGGTCCATTTGGGGCTTGAACCCATGACGGGCATGTTGTTAAGTCGTACGAGTTGACGACTGTACTACGAGACCGGCAACAATACAAAATCTTAATACGTAAGATAAATCCACAACTAATGCAAAACATAGTGGTGCTATTTTAATTCGATTAAAAATTTAAATATTTTTTTAATCGAAAATGTGTATCAATTCGATATCAATTGTTTCATATAGTTGCGTCATTCGATTATAATAACCTAATCCCTGCGAAGCTGCCAAACGACAGTTTTTTTTTTAATTTACGACATTCGTAAAACTCTCCCAATTAAAAACTCCCTATGACAAGATGAAACAATTACCCTCAAGTTGACTGAATGTTCTCGATGGCGTGATGCTCATTTTAGTATCTCACAACCCATTAACATCGATCATGCCATCGTTCACAACAAACAATTCAATGAATGATTATTTTAACCATTACGATCAACATTTATCAATTTAACTACTTTTACAACTTACTTTCTCGTACGAACCTGAACCAGAAAAAACATAACAAAATGCTCCCGTTAACAGCGGGAACGAATTGAACGACGATCATCTTCCAACGCAGGATGCGTAACGTAGGTTCGATTAAAAAGTCATAAAACCGACCGAAACCATGCCCAGGCCGCTTATCACGTGGCCCGGACGGATGCTCAACATTTTACGACTGTTTGGTACAATGTTGCATTGCACATAAAAATGTTGTAAAAATCTATGTAAACCCATCGCTACTGAGCGCGGTAAAGTTGGCACAACCACTCTACGATTTTACGATCGTTTGCCTCGAAACGTTCCCCCCCCCCAATAGTTATGTCAGGGGTTAGGAAATTTTGGTGAGTTAAACTGATTGTACTGCGATCGGGGTTAGGTTCGGTCCGAAACACCGGTTATACTTTTCCAGCCACCGCAACCGGCCGGGAGCGCATGGGAAACGTTTCGTTACACATCATAATTTTCCTCCGAAGCGCAAATGCGCATCGAATCACGGCTGCGCTTTCGGCGTTCGATCCTTGTACGTCCTAAGCCACTCACGCCCCGCTGCTAACCGTTTTGGTTTTAGTTCCAAAAGTTAAACCAAAGCGAAGCAAGTGTCACTGGGAATGGAATTCAGTGCGACAACTGGAACAACTCATTTTTTTGTTCATTTTAAAATTCACTAAATCCGTTGCCGCGTGACACAGCTCGAATACAGTGAGTGCCGTTGTGTCAAAAAATGGTGAAATCTTACCCGAACACCCTAAAGTTCAATTTATGATGCGTGAAATGAACGGCGCGTCCTGGCGGTAGAACAGCAAAGGGGTGGGAGGACAGCAAACATAATTGCTTTCGGACAAATTATGAGACAAGAGAATAAGAACTTCGACCCGCCTTAAGCATAATTGCATTTGCCTTAAAGCAAATGTAATAATTCAGATATTCCGTCATGATAATGTGTAGAGGATAATTGGAAATTTCTATTTAGATTCTGGGTCGGTTTAGAAAATTGGAGCACGTTACTCTTTTCTCTCCAATAGTTCAAAGGAATTTTTGGACTCAGTCAATTGGTGACATTTTAATTGAAGTTGGCAGTCCTAAAACATCATTAAAGTGGTACTGAAAACGCAAACTATAAAATCTATAAAATACAAGCAAACATGTCATTGTAAGTTTCCAACCACCGATATATGCGCTTGACTACCAAAACTGCCAATATTGTTACCAAAGCATCATCCACTTCAACTTCACATTCGAAAATATTTACACAATCCTTTCACGGATTAGAGCAACTGCTCGATTCGTGACACATGGTGGGAAAAACACTCCCACGATCTCCCATTCCCGCCATTAGTTGTTGCGCTTGTAACCCCATCTACAGCAGGGCTTACAAAAGGATTTGATCAGAAGATTGCGCCTGAAACGATCGTCAAATAGCTCTGGAACAACAAATCCACCTCATCAAGCACAACCAACAGGCACAACATCAACAACCCATTTAAGCTCGTTAAGACCCATTTTCCCTCCGAGGTACCGATTTAATACGAAGGCATTGTGTTGTTTTCGTGAGTAGCGTCAGTTCCCACCGTTTAGGTCACGTTTCGGAAGTGCCAATGCTGCTTAGTACAGCCACAATTCCTCTAAGAAATGCACTGCTTCAGGAAGAAAAACGCATCCCGGGCACCCCTCCAAGTGTGCTCGACAAAAAGCAAGGATCGTTGATGATTATTCGAGGTGACAGCGTTGCAAGATCTGTGCTCGGTAAGTGGTTTTTAAGTTCACACTTCTCAAATTAGCTTTCCTCCTTCTCGATTTTCGGATGCGTTACGTCGGCTTGTCGTACGCACTGGAGAGATGGATGGAGTCTTATTTACAAAACATCACGACAATGTGTTTATAAACTAATTTGATGAATCTGTTCTCGGAAAATGAAAGAAAGGAAGGAAGCGCTCAACGAACCCGGATTTGCCCCTATATCGGTTGTTCCGGAGTGGTGGTTGCTTTACGGGGCGGATTCTAATTTATGACCTGCGTTCGAGCGTCTAATCGGCTCATTTCGTGGATGAGTTGAAGGACGTTTGGATGATGGAGTGGCTTTTCCAGCGCAACCGGTGTAATTTGTCAGCGGTTGTAATTTCCACGCCGTTTTCACATGTGGTTAAGCTTGAATTGGAGTAGGATTGAAGCGAAAATTAAGTGCATCATTTGTATGTTTTTGCAGCACTTTATTATTTATTATTAGATAAATAACTGATAGAAACAGGTAATGCGTCGAATTATTCCCGAACCAAAATATAATCAACTTGCAAGATTTAACAACATGCCCGTCATGACTTGGTAATGGGTAATGAACCGTGCCCCCATACACAGGACTGATTATTCTGCTACGGTTAAACCATAAGTCACTGAAAGCCAAGCCCACTAGTGGTAAAGGCAGGCCTTGGTCGACAACGGCTGTTGCGTCAAAATTAATAATAATAATAATAGAAGAAGAAGAAAAGAAAAGAAAAAGAAAAGAAAAGAAAAAGAAAAAGAAAAAGAAAAAAAGAAAAAGAAAAAGAAAAAGAAAAAGAAAAAGAAAGAAAAAGAAAAGAAAAGAAAAAGAAAAAGAAAAAGAAAAAAGAAAAGAAAAAGAAAAGAAAAAGAAAAAGAAAAGAAAAAGAAAAGAAAAAGAAAAAGAAACAGAAAAAAGAAAGAAAAAGAAAAGAAAAGAAAGAAAAAGAAAAAGAAAAAAAAAAGAAAAAGAAAAAGAAAAAGAAAAGAAAAAAAAAGAAAAAGAAAAGAAAAGAAAAGAAAAAGAAAAGAAAAGAAAAAGAAAAAGAAAAGAAAAGAAAAAGAAAAAGAAAAAGAAAAAGAAAAAGAAAAAGAAAAAGAAAAAGAAAAAGAAAAAGAAAAAGAAAAAGAAAAAGAAAAAGAAAAAGAAAAAGAAAAAGAAAAAGAATAAGAATAAGAATAAGAAGAAGAAGAAGAAGAAGAAGAAGAAGAAGGAGAAGAAGAAGAGGAATACATATAGCTTAAAAAAATTGAGATCTGTTCCAGTACCGGTAGGTACATGTTACATGATCTATATGGGGTCAGGATTAGTTCCAGGACTTATATGGGTTTAGACTCTAAACTTTAGAGTATGTTCTGGTATGGCTTCGGGATCGATTCCAGGGCCGGTACTGCTTTAGGAGCAGTGCTAGAACCGGTATTAATCAAGATCAATTCCAGGCCCATTATGGGATCGGGATCGGGATCAATATAGGACTGGCAAGGGCATCAGTTCCAGTGTACCAATGTAGGTTTTTGACTAATTCTAACACCTGTATCGGATTGAGTAAGTTCCAGCTTCAGTATGAGATCTGGAAAATTTCTGATTGGACATACGTTCGGGATCAGTCGCACGATCGGTATGGGTTCTAAATCAGTTTCTCCTAATGTGTCCTTAAAAATCACCAGGAATTAGCGTTGTATTTTCAAAAATTCTTTTCACGCATCCTAAAGTTATAAAATTTCTTTAAATTATCTTGAATATCCTTGTAACAGGGCTAAATTAACTAGTAGCTTAAACAATTTAAGGTTTTTAAAGCCTGTAACAAACCAAAGTGAAAATAACTGAAAATGAATAAAAATCGTATTTGTTTAATCAGTTTGTCAAATAAATTAAATTACCACTTGATCATCAAGCTAATGTGATTGTATCATACCTGCTATGTATTTTGATGATCGTAAGCTTTACAGCATTGATAAAGTATTCTTGGATATTGGATAAATAGCGTTTAAACCACAATGATGTTTTTTTTTTTTCTTCCATTCCTTGCTAGTGTTGTTTCATCGTAGCACAAAACGCACGAAGCAGCAAACAGTACATCCAAAAACTCCAACAGTTTGAAGAAAAATCAATTTTCATTCATGTTCGCGAGGTATGGGTAAAATCGTGTGTTTATTTTTATGATATGCTGTCTTTACCGAGCTGTCTTTGTGTAACCCGCGCATCCCCCCGCGTGCCTTGTCAGACACCAAAGTATGAAGATCATTGTGATTTATAGACGATCACTTACGCACTTGCCACAGCGCTTACGGGTTCTTCAGTCGTTCGTGTCGCCTGGGTTCACGGCATTGCTCCTGGTGGGGTACTTTCGGGATCGTTATGCACTTTGAAGCGTCGAGGCATCCTTTGGCGGATCGGACGGTACCATCGATGCGCCCCATCGTTTTACACTTGCTGCACCATACTTCCCCCCATCCTCGCTGGTAGAGTTATGCAAATGGTGTGGCAAATTGTATGGTGTGTTTTTTTACACAGTGGACAAATGGGCCTGCGCTTTCTAAATCGAATTGAGTTCAAATGCGCAGATATAGTGAATAGAGAGGGGAAAACAGAGATCGTTTCCAAATCCGATCTTATTGAAAATCCCATCATCAGACGCAGAGCGTACGATCGTTGACAGGTTTTGGCATGTTTGTTTTACTTGTGACACGTGATGAGAGCTGATCGACTAATTTAATTTCTGTCGCAGGCCGACACCAGATGGTTTAATTTGCTTAAACTGTTTCCTCTTTTGATGGATTGTGATTGGATGAGTTTTCATCCGCCAAGAATGCCCTTTCCCATGACCTTGGCCAGCATAACATTGAAAGGATCATGAGTTTTTATAGATTGAAATAGTTTAATGCTAGTGGAAGTATTTAATTATCTTTTTTTGCTGGTTTGTATTTTATTACCTTTTTCAATTTTGGCATCGGTAAAATTAACAAAATCACCTTGTTTTATATTTTTTTAATCGTTTCCCCACAGAAATGTATTGGAATTATTGTGAAGTTTGGATAGACCGTGTTATTTTCATGTCAAAGATTGACACAATTTTACAGATAATATGTATTATTGCATCCCCTATATTCTTTCACAATGATCATTTCTTTATCTTAAGTAACGAAGGATTAATCATTTGATCAAAAGTTCATTTGTCATGAAATTTTATAAATATGATTACAAGGTCCCCGTAGTAGATTAACCGCTTTCAACAAAAAAACTCTTTTCATTCAGCTATGCAAGCTGATCACTGTCCAAGATCCTGCTTTCAAGTGGAAAGAGACAGGTTTCAGTATTTTTGAACACCAATGTTTGTAACGATGGTCCAGTGATAATGCCATCAACTAAATCCCCGACTCGTTGCGCCAAAAAGAAGAAGAAGGAGACAAATGTTTGCAACAAAAACCATTCGAAAAAAGCATTGAGTGATGATAATTCAATGACATCCTACATGACATAGTTTTTGATGAAACTCCTACTTCCGATTTTTTACACGTAACAAATGTAGCTCTAAATTCTATAAAAGCCATTAAGTAGTAAACTTAAATAATTACACTCAAATATACACAAAATAGGTTCAACACATACAATAAGCTGATCATCAACTCCATTAACCAAAAGCCCAATAATAGAACATTCTCGACAAAATTAACAACTTTTCGGACGTAATATTGTTTGTACAGGCAATTTTATCTTTTTTCCCGCTCTACAGAGCCTCCAACAACTTGAACATAATTTATGTTAGTATAATATTTAACGCATTTGGAATCACTAAACAGAGCGTAAAACCTGCTCAAGTATTGATTTCCTCATAAACCGCGTGTTTTCTCGAGAAGCATTGGATTTAATTTTTATAAACATACCGTCAGGACACGCATCCTTATGGGAAATATTTAAGCCATTAAAATACCGCGCACATCCATAGCTCATAAAAATGCATAAAATTGGAGCCACTAAATATTGCCCCACCAGCACTGCACCGATGCACGATGTGGGCTGGCGTGGTTTTGTATGTGTGGGCTTATTAATATTTCGCCTGTGTCGCCGCGAGTTTATTTCGTTTCCCTTTTAACGGTTTGTTTGAAAAACCACGTGATACCGATGAACATGATTACTACCGAAATTTCTGACACCTCGCACTGACGCGCCGCTAATTCTCCTTAGTGTCCAAATTTATGGGTGCCTGACTCCTTTCGGCGGGTTGCTGGTGTTAATGTAAACAAATTGGTACCTCCCCCCTCGACAAACGATCGAGTCGGGAGCCCGTCGCAAAACCGAAAACTGGTGTGTGGTTCTTCCTCCGCCACCGTGGGTACACCCCATGTAGGCGACGGTGATAAACTCTCGATTTTGATTGTCATCAACACGCTTCTCGGAGGAACGTGAACGAAATCGAAAAAAAAGGAAAAAAGCGTACAAACACACGCTCGCCGTCTACCATCTGGTGGGTAGGTACAGGATAGGAGCGACGGAGCCACGGGATGCAAATGTGCATTTGAGAGTGCATACGAGAGTGCAACACACTCAAAGACACCCGTTGGCGTCATCCTCCGGGGCCACTTTAATTGCCTTCAGATGCTCCCAAACTGGGAAGGCCGCCACGGGCACAAAACAGAACTCAAGAGGAAAAGGGGAAAACAGAAATCCACCACCAAATGGGAAGGAATCGCTTCCCTCAGGGACATCGACACGGACACGCGATCGAAGGGGTGTAGTTTGCAAAGCGTCGCAACGACTCGCAGCGCCTACCTCAGCCTGAGTGACTCAGAGGGAAATGAGCGAGAGTAATACATACCCGGAGCAGCGATATTCACCCGCTATCGGAGGGAAAACGGTTCATTATGTTGATGACCTTTTGCACCACACTCGACCCTCTCCTAGTCCGCTGCCGATATGTTGGCGATGGCTTCTGGCGTTCTGCTCTATGCTGCAGCAAGTGCAACTGTGACGACCCTGTGGAAAAAGCAAAGGGATAGAAGAGAGACTTTTACTCGATCGTAGCGTCACAGAGTACTACTACTGCACTGCCGTTGCATGCATGGCACATGTACGTTGCACTCTCTCGCTAGCCTTACCCACCCCAGCATCTCGACGGGTCGTCGCCGCTCTTCGC